>NC_092126.1:95763491-96063491 GCF_043159975.1 Macaca nemestrina | reverse complement strand
AACCTTCCTAAGTTGGGACTCTAACCCCCTAAATCTTAGGAAGGAATCTAACCTTCCTAAGTTGGGCTTCAAACCCAAATTCAGTCAAGCATCCTTGCCTTTTATTGAGAGGGGCCTTTAACCCACTCTGTCTTAGGAGAGACTTTAACTCCACTAAGTTGAGCCTGTAACCCAATCCCATTCTTTAGCCAGGTATATGCACCCCACTTACCCACAGTTGGCCAATCAGTGCTGCAGTCTTTGGGTTGGAGGGTCTCCTCAGTATCATCCCTTCCGTGGTTCATCAGAAAGACGTTACCAGACCCCAGTACTTACCCAAAGTTAGCCTTTGGGTCAGGATTTCCTTAGTATTGTTCCTTCTGTGGTCACCAGAAAGATGTTACCAGACAGGGGTCCTGATCCAGACCCCAAGAGAGGATTCTTGGCTCTCACACAAGAAGGAATTCAGGGTGAGTTCATACGGTAAAGTGAAAACAAGTTTATTAAGAAAGTAAAGGAATAAAGAATGGGTACTCCATAGAGAGAATAGCCTCTAGTAATAACATTTAAATATCCTGATAATCATACCGTGTGTCCTTTATGTCCTGCTAAATAATTACCTGTTGAACTAATGCAGTGCCAGAAGATTGTCAAAATGGTGCTGATAACGGAGAAGAGTCGATATCAAGATATTTCACAAATCTTATCAAAACTGTTTAATACATCTTAAAGACTGGGATAAGAAACCACCTTTAAAGTATACTATTTGGGAAGAAAAAACAGAAATCAGATTTCTTCCTCAGTTCATATATAATACATATTCTAGATGGATTAAAAATGTAAATAGGGGCCAGGCACGGTGGCTTACGCCTGTAATCACAGCACTTCAGGAGGCCGAGGTGGGCGGATCACGAGGTCAGGAGATCAAGACCATCTTGGCTAACACAGTGAAACCCCGTCTCTACTAAAAATACAAAAAATTAGCGAGGTGTGGTGTTGGGCACGTGTAGTCCCAGATACTCGGGAGGCTGAGGCAGGAGAATGGCATGAACCCAGGAGGCGGAGCTTTCAGTGAGCCAAGATCACACCATTGCACTATAGCCTGGGCGACAGAGCAAGACTCCGTCTTAAAAATAAATAAATAAATAAAATAAATATGAAAATGAAAATGTTAAGACTCTTAGAAAATATCAAGGCGCTCATGATAGGACTCAGCTGCATCTGTCTGTCTCTTTGGCCATACTCTGACAGTGGCTGAATTAGGGCAGCTGGGATTTGATGCACCGCCTGGTTCTCAGACACTTCTAGACACTGTGCTCCAGAAACTCTAAGTTAGATAAAGCTGCACAGAAAAGGGTCAATCAGAAAAAGGTAAATAAGACTGATTTAATAACTACAGAAATCTTAACAGAACACAGATCTTCATTGAACTTCATTATAAGCAGCCAAAGGAAAAGTGTTTCCAACTTCTAAGACCTCAGACAAGGCTGACCACGATGGCTTATGCCTGTAATCCCAGCACTTTGGGAGTTCAAGGAGGGTGGATTGCCTGAGCTCAGGAGTTCGAGACCAGCCTGGGCAACACGGTGAAACCCCGTCTCTACTGAAATACAAAAAATTAGCCAGGCATGGCGGCATGCGCTTGTAGTCCCAGCTACTCGGGAGGCTGAGGCAGGAGAATCGCTTGAACCTGGAAGGTGGAGGTTGCAGCGAGCCGAGATCGCACCATTACACTCCAGCCTGGGTAGCAGAGTGAGACTCCATCTCAAAACAAAACAAAACAAAACTCAGGCAAGAATTGCTCTGTGCTCTTGATGTGGCCCCCACACATTCCCTTCATAACCTGGAATCCCTACTGTAGTGTTTCCTCTTACCTGGAACAGCTAAAAGATGAGGGAGAGTCAGAAGTGGTATGTGTTAGTCTGTTCTCATGCTGTTAATAAAGACATACCTGTGACTGGGTAATTTATTAAAGGAAAGAGGTTTAATGGACTCACAGTTCCACATGGCTGGGGAGGCCTCACAATCATGGCAGGAGGCAAAGGAGGAGCAAAGGCATGTCTTACATGACAGCAAGCAAGAGAGCCTGTGCAGGGAAACTACCCTTTATAAAACCATCAGATCTCATGAGACTGACTATCACGAGAACAACATGGGAAAAACCTACCCCCATGATTCGGTTACCTCCCACCAGGTCCCACCCACCACACATGGGGATTATGGGGAGCTACAATTCAAGATGAGATTTGCGTGGGGACACAGCCAAACCATATCATGGTAGAATTTTACAATTGGAATTAGAAAAACAGACATTTCAGCTCTAACATGTAAAGAGCTTGAAAGTCATCAGTCACATCCAAAAAGCAAGAAAAAGGCTAACCAAAATGAAAGTCTGTGGCTTTAGAACCATCAGAGAATCGAGGCCATGGGACAAGCCTTCACTCTAAAATCTGGACAAGCATGCAAGTACAGTGAGTCACAGCCAGATCAGTTTACCTGGAGCAGAAGCTGCTGGAGCCCTAACACTTACGTGGGAATTTTGAAAAATGGCTGAGGCTAAGTGTGGGCCAGTGTGGAAGGGAGAAACTCCTTGGGACCCAGTCTTAGAGGAACCTCTTACTTTCATGGGGTTTGCCTCCAAGAACCTCATCAGCTTCCCACAGTAAAAATCCAAGAAGAAAAAAAATCCCTCGTGTTTTACAGCATTGAGAAGGGAAAAGTAACCAATCTGAAAGAGATCTAGAGCATTCTATTCTCCATAACAAAAGAAATCGTAACTCCAAGGAGATGTTGCCAGAGCCTTTTTTGTTCAGGGGGAAGGTAGTTAGCCAACCACATTTAGCCTTCCCATTTCACCTAAGGGGAGGGAAAAAAAAAAAACAACTTAGAAACACTTCACAGCACAAACACAGAACCACTAAAAGACTTGAGATTTAATCATAAGTTTATAGAGTGCTTTCCCTGCCCCACACCCCACTACCAGGTTGCAATGGTCTAAATGTTTGTATCCCTCCAAAATTTACATGTTGAAACCTAACCCCCATCCCTAATGTATTAAGAGGTGGGGCCTTTGGTGGGTGTTAGGTCCTGAGTGTTCTGCCCTGATGAATGGAATTAGTTCCCCCAATAAAAGAGCTTGAGGAACCTATTTGCCCCTTCCCTCTTCCTCCATGTGAGGACACAGCAACATGATGCCATCTGTGAGGAACGGACCCTCACCAGACACTGAATCTGCCAGTACCTTGATCTTGGATTTCTCAGCCTGAAAACTGTAAGACATAATTTTCTGTTGTTTATAAGTTACACAATTTAAGGTATTCTGTTATAGCAGCATAAAAAGACTAAGACACATGTCTTCAACACTCCCATATAGTAACAATGGATTACAAATGGAGGAGCTGTAACTATGTAATAAGGAGTTCTTAGGGAAACCAGAGGCACTGGTATTAAAAACAAAACACAACAAGGACACTAGAGGAAACGGAAACATCTGGCATCTACAACTACTGCAGACATTAAACACCGCCTCCTTTCTAGCCAGATTACCCTAAGGCCTCACTTTAAAAGACTGTTTACCTCAGATCCTATTACCTAATACATCATGTTCTACTTTTAGCAATTACAAAGCATGCTAAAAGGCAAGGGAAAAAAACGGACTAAAACAAAGTAAGCAGTACTAGATGGATATGATACAAATTTAGGAATTATCAGTTAAGGAATTTAAAGTAACTGATTAATATATTAAAAGCTGTAATAGAACAAATAGACAACCTGCAAGAACAGATGCATAATGCAGGCAGAGAGATGGGAACACTGAAAATGAAACAAAAGAAAATGCTAGAAATAAAAAACACTGTAATAGAAATGAAGAATGCCTTTGTTGGGCTCATCAGTGGATTAGACACAGCTACAAAAAGAATCAGTGATCCTGAACATAGATAAATAGAACTTTCCCAAACGGACATGCAAGGAGAAACGAAAATGAAAGTAAAAAGGACAGAATGTCCAAGAACTCTGGGACAATTTAAAAGGATGTAACACGTTATTTGAATACCACAAGAATTAGCAGCAGGAGAGATATTTAAAGTAGTAATGGCCAAGAATTTTCCAAAATTAGTGACAGATGCAAAACTACAGAACCAGGAAGCTTAGAGGACACCAAGAAGAATAAATACCAAGATATGTACACCTATGCACATCATCTTCAAATGCAGGAAAAGAAAGACAAATAGAAAATACTGAAAGAAACCACAAGGAAGGACAATACTAGAGGAATAAAGATAAGAAATCTTACCAGAAACCATGCAAGAACAGAGTGGAGTGACATATAAAGTGTTCAGAGAAAAACAACTAAGCTAGTCTTCTGTATCCAATGAAATTATGCTTCAAGTATGAAGGAGCAATAAAGACTTTCTTAGACAAACAGAAATTAAGAGAATTTGTCACCAGTAGACCTGCCTTGCAGGACATATTAGTAGATGTTCTTTAGAGTGAAATAAAATGTTTTTGGTCAGAAACTTGGAGCTACATAAAGAATAGAAAAGAATTAGAGAAGGAATAGGTGGAAGTAAAATATTTTCCTGTTCTAACATAGGAATATTTTCCTATTCTGAATGGATTTAACAGATAACAGTTTGTTCAAAATAATGGCAACAATGTATTTGGTGATTATATAGCTTATGGATAAAGAGGAAAAGTCAACAAGGCAAGAAATCCAAAACGAAGAAATCAGCTCCAAGAATTTTATTAAGAGAATGTATTGGACAGGTTAGAAAATTCAAAACGGGAACTTTCAGAAAAGTTGATATATCAAGAAGATAAATTTTTTTTTATTTTTGAGACAGAGTTTTACTCTGTCACCCAGACTGGAGTGCAATGGCACGATTTCGGCCCTCTGCAGCCTCCACCTCCCAGGTTCAAGTGATTCTCATGCCTCAGCCTCCTGATTAGCTGGGATTACAGGTGTGCACTACCACACCTGGCTAATTTTTGTATTTTTAGTAGAGACGGGATTTCACCATGTTGTCCAGCTGGTCTCGAACTCCTGGCCTCAGGTGATCTGCCCGCCTTGGCTTCCCAAAGTGCTGGGATTACAAGTGTGCACCAACCGTGCCCAGCAAGAAGAGAAATTCTTTGAAGTGGTTAAATAACATACTTCATGAAGTAAACAAGAATAGAAATGACCTATTGTACTGAAGCAATACATTTATACGACTTTCTGGCCTTTTTTTTTTTTTTTTTTTTGCCTCTTCTATGTTTGACAGTTTTTATTTTAAAAAATCAACAGGAAAACATATTTGCTGATCACCCCTGTATTATGATAGTGAATAGGTGAAGTGAACTACAGTGTGACCGTATCACAAATGTACCGAGAAGAATGCTTTCATGTTCACCAAATAGACCGTATTAGCCTTATTTCCACAAAGGTTATGTACATTCACTCTTAATATGATTTATCATAATTTTACTATTTTATAATCAACATGTAAGTACCTTTGTTGGTTGTTGTTTTTTTTTCCTTAGAGATGGGGTCTGACTTTATCAGCCAGGCTGGAATGCAGTGGCACAATCGTAGCTCACTGCCGCCTTGAATTCCTGGGCTTGAGGAATCCTCCCGCCTGAGCCTCCTGAGTGGCTAGGACTACAAGCATGTACCACCATGCCTGGCTAATTTATTTAAAAAAAAATTTTTTTAAGAAACAGTCTCACTATGTTGCCCAGGCTGGTCTTGAACTCCTGGGTTCAAGCAGTCCTCCTGCCTCGGCCTCCCAAAGTGCTGGGATTTATAAGTGTGAGGCACTGTGCCCGGCCCTTTTTTGGGTTTTATTATGATTTTTTATTAGTATGTTTCTAAGATACTAATGGTCCATATTAATTTAATATATTTAACTTTTCTGGATGAGCCATTTTAATTTCAGTCTTCTATTTTCATAAAATTTAACTGTAAGAGTTGCTTAAAAACAAAAGGTCACAAAAATTTTTCATTGGTCTTTTGACAATATATGAAGTGACTATAATTTGTAATATTAATGTAGTCAAACTTATCAGTCTTTTCTTTGACAGTTTGTTCTTTTTGTTACGTATCCCTACTTTAGTCTCTATTTTCTGTCCTTTAAAAATATTCATTCATTTATTCATTCTCCTTCAGGTTGGAGAAATGTCTTTTATTATTTGCCATTTTATGTAGTGAGATTTTTTTCTCTTTAATATTCATCCTGCAAATGGTAATGTTTTCACTGAGTTTTACAAGATTACAGTTTCTTTGTTTTGACAGGGTCTCTCACTCTGTCACCTACGTTGGAGTGCTGTGGCACAATCTCAGCTTACTGCAGCCACAACCTTCTGGGCTCAGATGATCCTCCCACCGCAGCCTCCTGGGTAGCTGGGACTGCAGGCATGTGCTACCATGCCTGGCTAGTTTTTTTTTGTAGAGATTGGGGTTTCACCATGTTGCCCAGGCTCATCTTGAACTCCTGGGCTCGAGCATTCTGCCTGCCTTGGCACTGAAGTGCTGGGATTACAGGCGTAAGCCATCTCATTTGACCTGTGGTTTTTTTCTAAGTCTATAACCTCTAATTTGAGGTCAAAATATCAGATCTTACTTAAATAAAATAAAAGTGGAGAAATCCTGGTGATTGTACCTAACAGTTTAGCTTAACGAATGTGATATTTATCACCCCTAACAAATATATTAACATGTGTTTGCTTTTATATAGGCATGTAGAAGTCCAGGTGTTTGGTGACCACCATGGCAATGCTGTGTACTTGTTTGAAAGAGACTGTAGTGTGCAGAGACGACATCAGAAGATCATTGAGGAGGCCCCAGCGGTAAGCACCTTGGAAAGAAATTTCTAAGCTTCTCTATAATGTGAATCTTACTCTGATTTTCACATCAGAAGTCTGTGAATCTGGTGTCTCTCACCCCTCAAACTCCTGCTGGACAGCTGTTTCCTAATAGCAGTGTAATGAAAAGACCTCCTGCGGTATTGAGGATGAGGAGGAGGCTGATGTTCTGGGGGTAGACACAACAGGGCCGTGTTCCTTCTGGATAAAATATGGGAAAATCTACTCTGATTCACCTATCTGATTTACAGTGAAAAGCTATATAGTGAGGTTTCAGTGCACATTTTAAATTGTAATGAATGGCTGGGTGCGGTGGCTCACACCTGTATTCCCAGCACTTTGGGAGGCCAAGGTGCGTGGATCACCTGAGGTCGGGAGTTCAAGACCAGCTAGACCCACATGGAGAAACCCCCATCTCTACTAAAAATACAAAATTAGCCAGGTTTGGTGGCGCGTGCCTATAATCCCAGCTACTCGTGAAGGCTGAGGCAGGAGAATTGCTTGAACCTGGGAGGCGGAGGTTGCGGTGAGCCGAGATCACGCCATTGCACTCCAGCCTGGGCAACGAGCAAAACTCCGTCTCAAAAAAAAAATACAGAAAATCGTAATGAACTAGAATTAATTACTGCAATGGAATGGTCTGGTTAATTGAATGTATTTTTTGTGGAGAAGGCTTTTTTTTTTTTTTTTTTTTTTTTGAGGCGGAGTCTCGCTCTGTAGCCCGGGCTGGAGTGCAGTGGCCGGATCTCAGCTCACTGCAAGCTCCGCCTCCCAGGTTTACGCCATTCTCCTGCCTCAGCCTCCCGAGTAGCTGGGACTACAGGCGCCCGCCACCTTGCCCGGCTAGTTTTTTGTATTTTTTAGTAGAGACGGGGTTTCACGGTGTTCGCCAGGATGGTCTCGATCTCCTGACCTCGTGATCCACCCGTCTCGGCCTCCCAAAGTGCTGGGATTACAAGTGTGAGCCACTGCGCCCGGCCGGAGAAGGCTTTTTAAATTACCATTTCATATGTTCCCAAAATATGTGAGAGATTTTCCTGCCTTATTGGTTATATTATAGAGATGAGAGGGTCTCTCATTTGGCAGCGCTTGCTCGCTTAACATTATTTGTTTACATCTCTTTGAGCCTTACCCCTGATTGGTTGAGGTGATTACCTGGGTCAAAGCCTGCAACTAGGACTACCTAATTTTGGACTTACATTTCTGTGGAGATTGCTACTGCCATGGATTCTTGTTCATTGTTATATAGATGTTTTTTTCAATATATATTTATTTCCAAAAAGTCAGGGATCAGAGGTTTCTGGTTAATCAGTACATTATTCTTATACCATATTCAAATTTTAATTTATGTTGCAGAATATATTAACTTCTGTTGTAGAATATATTATACCATTCTATATTATACCAGAATATGTTATGCCATGAATATTGACATATTAAATGTCAATAGAAATTGCAGTAAAGCCTTATTTTCAAGTGGTGATTACTTAAATTTATATCTGTATAGCACTGTTTTTAAAAAGTTAAAAACTTTGTTTACTTCTTGACATATATTTCTTTTTATGTACCTTTCTTATTAACTTGGAATCTCAAAGTTTCCCATTATTTTAAGGTAATCATTAGGCACATCACTCAGATTGCTTATCATCCTGAAACAAAATAAGGACTGTTGAAAGTTACCATATTGATACATATAGTTTTGTTTTGTTTTTTTGAGACAAGGTCTGGCTTTGTCATCCAGGCTGGAGTGCAGTGGCGTGATCATAGCTTATTGCAGTCTCCAACTCCTGGGCTCAAGCTGTCCTCCCCTCAGCCTCCAGAGTACTTGGGACTACAAGCGCATGCCACCATGCCTGGCTAATTTTTTTTTAATTTATTGTAGAGATGGGGTCTTACTGTGTTGACCATGCTGGTCTCAAACTTCTGGCTTCAAGTGATCCTTTAACCTCAAGCCTCCCAAGCACTTGGATTACAGGCCCGAGCCACTGTGCTCAACCTGAAACATAATTTTAAGTGGACATATAGTTATAAAAGCTGTCATGTAGATACAATGGACAAAGATATGTAATTATGCTGAGTAATATCTGCAATGCATAGAAATTAGTAGCAGAATCTTTGGTATATTGATAGTTAAACTAGCATAGGACAGTTCTTGATGAAGTATATAATATTAGCTTTTTATCCTTCTTTTTTTTTTTTTTTTTTTGAGACGGAGTTTTGCTCTGTCACCCAGGCTGGAGTGCAGTGGTGCTACCTCGGCTCAGTGCATCCTCCGCCTCGTGGGTTTAAGCAATTCTCTGCCTCAGCCTCCCAAGTAGCTGGGATTACAGGCACCCACCACCACACTCGGCTAATTTTTGTTTTGTATTTTTTAATAGAGACAGGGTTTCACCATCTTGGCCAGGCTGATCTTGAACTCCTAACCTCATGATCAACCCACCTTGACCTCCCAAAGTGCTGGGATTACAGGTGTGAGCCACCGCACCCGGCCAACTTTTTATCCTTTTTCATGCAGAATTTGATACATAGAAATATAATACAGTCATGCATTGCTTAACAATAGGAATACATTCTGAGAAATGCGTCCTTAGGTTATTTTGTAATTGTGTGAACATCATAGAGTGTATTTAAACCTAAATAGCAAAGCCTACCACACACCTAGGCTGCTAGTAGAGCCCATTGCTCCTAGGTTACAAACCTATACAGCATGTTACTGTACTGAATACTGTAGGCAGTTGTAACACAGTGGTATTTGTGTATCTAAACATATATAAACATAGAAAAGGTACAGTAAAAATACAGTATAAAAGATTATTAAAATGATACACCTGTATGGAATACTTACCATGAATTGAGCCTGCAAGATTTTCAGTTGCTCTGGGTGGGACAGTGAGTGAATGTGAAGACCTAGTACATCACTGTACACTTGGTAAACACTGTACACTTACACTCAATTAAATTTATAAAAAATATTTAATAAATTAGCCTTAACTTACTGTAACTTTTTTACTTTATAAACTTTCAAATTTTTTTTCACTTTTTGACTCTTTTTTCATAATACTTAGCTTAAAACACAAACACATTATACAGACATACAAAAATATTCTTTCTTGGCTAGGTGTGGTGGCTCATACCTGTAATCCCAGGGCTCTAGGAGGCTGAGACGGGTGGGTCACTTGAGGTCAGGAGTTTGAGACCAGCCTGGCCAACATGCTGAAACCCTGTCTTTACTAAAAATATAAGAATTATCGGGGCCGGGCGCGGTGGCTCAAGCCTGTAATCCCAGCACTTTGGGAGGCCGAGATGGGCGGATCACGAGGTCAGGAGATCGAGACCATCCTGGCTAACACGGTGAAACCCCGTCTCTACTAAGAAATACAAAAAATAGCCAGGCGAGGTGGCAGCGCCTGTAGTCCCAGCTACTCGGGAGGCTGAGGCCGGAGAATGGCGTGAACCCGGGAGGCGGAGCTTGCAGTGAGCTGAGATCCGGCCACTGCACTGCAGCCTGGGTGACAGAGCGAGACTCCGTCTCAAAAAAAAAAAAAAAAAAAAAAAGAATTATCTGGGTGTGGTAGCAGGCACCTGTAATCCCAGCTACTCAGGAGGCTGAGACAGAATTGCTTTAAAAAACTCAGGAGGCAGAGGTTACAATGAGCCAAGATCACACCACTGCACTCCAGCCTGGGCAACAGAGTGAGACTCCATCTCCAAAAAAAAAAAAAAAAAAAAAAAATTATTTATAGCATTACTCTATAACCTGTTTCCTGTTTTTTAATTTTTTTTTTTTTTTTTTTTTTTTTTTTTTTTTTTTTTTTTTTTGAGACAGAGTCTCACTCTGTAGCCTAGGCTGGAGTGCAGTGTTGCAGTCTTGACTCAGTGCAGCCTCTGCCTCCTGAGTTCAAGTGATTCTCGTGCCTCAGCCTCCAGAGTAGCTGGGACTACTGGCACTGGCCATCACACCTGGCTAATTTTTGTATTTTTAGTAGATACGGGGGTTTCACTATGTTGGCCAGGCTGGTCTCGAACTCTTGACGTCATGATCCGCCCACCTCAGCCTCCCAAAGTGCTGGGATTACAGGCGTAAGCCACTGCACCCGGCCCCTATTTTAAAATTTTTTAATTAAATTAAATTAAATTATTTCAAGACATGGTCTTGCTGTGTCACCCAGGCTGGATGGAGTGCAGTGGCACAAACATGGCTCACTAGACCCCTGACGTCTTGGGCTCAAGTGATCCTCCCACCTCAGCCTCCTGAGTGACTGAAACTATAGGGGTGTGCTATCATGCCTGGCCAATTTTTTTTATTTTTTAGAGACGGGGGCTCACCGTGTTGCTCTATGGTTTGATTCTCGCCAGGCTGTTATCAGTCTCCTGGGCTCAAGTGCTTCACCCATCTCGGCCTCCCAAAATGTTGGGATTACAGGGGTGAGCCACCACACCTGGCCTGTTTTAACTTTTTAAACTTTTCTATTAAAAATGAAGACAAAATCATACCCATTAGACCTAAACAGAGTCAGGATCATCAATGTCACTTTCTTTTCTCCACATCTTGTCCCACTAAAAGTTTTCAGGGTCAATAACATCTTTGGAGCTGTCATATTCTATGATAACAATGCCGCCTTCTGAAATACCTCCTGAAGGACCTGCCTGAGGCTGTTTTACAGGTGACTTTTTTTTTTTTCAGTAAAAGGGATACACTTTAAAGTAACTATTAGAATTGTATAGTATAGTAAATTTAAAAAAAAAGTAGTTGTATTATAAAGTATTATATGCAGCGCATCATTGTGCTATACTTTTTTTTTTTTTTTTTGATACAGAATCTCGCTCTGTCACCCAGGCTAGAATGCAGTGGCGCGATCTCTGCTCACTGCAAGCTCCACCTCCTGGGTTCACATCATTTTCCTGCCTCAGCCTCCCGAGTAGCTGGGACAACAGGCCACCACACTCGGCTAATTTTCTTTGTATTTTTAGTAGAGACAGGGTTTCACTGTGTTAGCCAGGATGGTCTGGATCTCCTGACCTCGTGATCTGCCTGCCTCAACCTCCCAAAGTGCTGGGATTATAGGCATGAGCCACTGTGGCCGGCCAATTGTGCTATACTTTTGTATACTGGCAGTGAAGTCGTTTTGTTTACACCAGCCTCACCACAAAACACATGACTAATGACTGTGCTGTGATGTTATGGCAGCTACAGTGTCACTAGGTGATAGGGATTTTTCAGCTCCATTATAATCTTATGGGACAACTGTTGTATGTGTGATCTGTCGTTGACTGAGAAACATCATTACGTGACACCTGACTGAATTGAATTTTAATGGAATTTCTAGTAAGGCAAGCTACTAATGGAGATTTATTTAAATATCTTTTTCATAGCCTGGTATTAAACCTGAAGTAAGAAAAAAGCTGGGAGAAGCTGCAGTCAGAGCTGCTAAAGCTGTAAATTATGTTGGAGCAGGTATGTTAAGATTTGCTTCTAATGGAAGAGACGTTAACAGTGATTAATTTATGTTTTAGAAGGCAAGAGAAACACAAGTTTTAAATCAGTCGCTTTCAAGCTGTTTTGACCATATTCACAGTAAGAAATACGTTTGATATTGAGACCTGGTATGTACACATAAATGTTTATTTTTACATACATATATATTTGAAACAAATGTTTCATTAAACAGTACCTGTCTTAATTATATAAGTTTTGATATTTTGTATTCTATTTTAAAATCACTAGATTGATTTTTTTTACTTCTTTATAGTTAATAAACTTTATTTTTTAGAGCAGTTTTAAGCCTACAGCAAAATTGAGCAAAAAGTACAGAGAGTTCCCATATACCCCCGTCCCCCGCCGACACTCCCCAACACACAAGCTCCCACAGTATCAGCAACCCTGTACCAGAGTGGTAACGTTTGTTAAAGTCAGTGACCCTACAGTGACACATCATTATCACCCAAGTCCGTAGTTGACATTAGGGCTCAATCTTGGTGGTGTACATTCTGTGAGTTTTGACAAATGTGTAATGAAATGTATCCACCATTGTACTATGGTATAGAATAGTTTCAGTGCCCTAAATATCCTCTGTGCTCTGTCTATTCATCCCTCCATTCCCCCTGAACCCCAGCAGCCATTCATGTTTTTACTGCCTCCCTAGTTTTGCCTTTTCAAGAATGTCATATAGTTGGAATCCTACAGTATTTAGCCTTTTCAGATTGGTTTCTTTATAATATGCATTTAAGTTTCCTCCATGTCTTTTCACGGCTTGATAGTTCATTTCTTTTTTATGCTGAATAATATTTTGTTGTCTCGATGTCGCAGAGTTTATTATCCATTCAGCTACTGAAGAACGTGTTGGTTGCTTCCAAGTTTTGGCAATTATGAATAAAGCTGCTATAAACGCCCTGGAAACAAACAGGCTTTTGTATGGACATAATTTTTTAGTTTATTTGGGTGAATACTAAGGAGCGTGCTACTGGGTCATATGGTGAGAGAATGTTTAGTTTTGGAAGAAACTGACAAACTCTCTTCTAGAGTGACTGTACTATTTTGCATTCCTACCAGCTACAAAAGAGGTTTCCTGTTGCTCCAAATCCTCAACAGCTTTTGGTGATGTCAGTGTTTTGGATTCAGGTCATTTGGTATCTCATTGTTTTAATTTGCATTTCGCTAATGACATACAATATTGAACATATTTTCATATGCATACTTGCCATCTGTATATCTTCTTTAATAAAGTGTCTGTTCAGGTCTTTCACCCATTTTTAATCATTTAGTTTGTTTTCCTATTGTTGAGTTTTAAGAGTTCTTTGTATATTTTGAATAACAGTTATTTATCAGATGTACCTTTTCAAACCTGTCCGTCTGAGGCTTGTCTTCACTTCTCTTGACTTTACCTTTCTTTTTTTTCTTTTCTTTTTTTTTTTTTGAGAGTCTCACTCTGTCTCCCAGGCTGGAGTGTAGTGGCGCGATCTCAGCTCACTGCAACCTCCATCTCCCAGGTTCAAGCTATTCTCCTATCCCAGCCCCCCAAGTAGCTGCGATTATGGGCATGCGCCATCACACACCCAGCTACTTTTTTGCATTTTAGGTAGAGACGGAGTTTCACCACGTTAGCCAGGCTGATCTTGAACTCTTGACCTCAGGTGATTCGCCCACCTTGGCCTCCCAAAGTGCTGGGATTACAGGCATGAGCCACCACACCCGGCTGACTTTCCTTTTCACAGAGCAGAAGTTTTAAGTTTTAATGAAGTCCAGCATATCAATTATTTGTAAATCATGCCTTTGGTGTTGTATATAAAAAGTCATCATCATATTCAAGCTTGTCTAGGTTGTATTATACTTGGCTGGCCTTGTGCTCTTTTGAAAGGTTATTAATTATTGATTCAATCTCTTTAATAAACATAGCTATTCAGATTATTTCTCTTTATAGAGACAGGGTCTCATTATATTGCCCAGGCTGGTCTTAGACTCTTGGCTTCAAGAGATCCTCCTGCCTTAGCCTCCCAAAGTGCTGGGATTACAGGCATGAGCCACCATGCCTGGCCTATCCTCATTGCAACCTCCACTTCCTGAACTCGAGCAGTCTTCCCACCTCAGCCTCCCAAGTAGCTGGAACTACAGGCATGTGCCACAACACTCAGCTAATTTTTAAACTTTTAGTAGAGACAGGGTCCCCCCATATTGCCAAGGCTGGTCTCAAACCCCTGAGCTCAAGCATTCCTCCCACCTTGGCCTCCCAAAGTGTTGGGATTACACACATGAGCCGCTGCACCTGGCCCTAGGATCTCTCTTTCTTGTATGAGTTTTGACAGATTGTGTCTTTGAAGGAATCGGTTCATTTCATCTAGGTTATCACATTTGTGGGCATAGAATTATTCATATTTCTTTATTATCATTTTAATGTCCATGGGATCTGTAGTGATAGCCCTCTTTTTGTTCCATTACTAGCAATTTGTGTTTTCTCTTTTCTTTTTTTTTTTTTTGGTTAACCTGGCTAAAGGTTATTGTGTTTTTGTTTTGTTTTGTTTTTGAAACAGAGTCTCACTCTGTCACCAGGCTGGAGTGCAGTGGCGAGATCTTGGCTCACTACAACCTCCACCCACTGGGTTCAAGTGATTCTCCTGCCTCAGCCTCCTGAGTAGCTGGGACTACAGGCGCGCACCACCACACCCAGCTCAGTTTTTGTATTTTTAGTAGAAACGGGGTTTCACCATCTTGGCCAGGATGGTCTTGATCTCTTGACCTCGTGATCTGCCCGCCGCAGCCAAGGTTATTGATTTTATTGATCTTTTCAAGGAACCAATTTGGGTTTTGGTGATTTTTTTCTATTGATTTTCCATTTTCAATTTCATTAATTTTTGCTTTAACTTTTATTATTTCTTCTGCTTACTTTGGATTTAATTTGCTGTTCTCATTAATTAAAATATAAGCTTAGATTATCGATTTTGGTATTTTCTTCTTTTCTAATATATACATTCAATGCTATAAATTTCCCACTATGCACTGCTTTTGATACATTCTTCAAATTTTGAAAGTTGTATTTTTATTTAATTCAAAATATTTTAAATTTTTTCTTGAGATTTCTTTATTGATTCAGGTGTCATTTAGAAGTGTGTTGTTTAATATCCAAATATCTTAGGATTTTCCGGATATCCTTCTGTTAGTGATTTCTAGTTTAATTCTGTTATGTTCTGAGAGCAGACACTGTATGATTTCTATTCTTTTAAATTTGTTAAGACGTGGTTTATGTTACAGAATGTGGTCTATCCTGGTGAATATTCCTTTCTAGTTTGAGAATGTGTTCTGCTGTTGTTGGATGAAATAGTCTATAGATGACAGTTGTATCCAGTTGATTGATGGTGCTGTTGAGTTCAACTATGTCCTTATTGATTTCCTGCCTGCTGGATCATCCATATTTATTTAATAACAGATAGGTGTTAAAGTCTCCAACTATAATAGTGAATTAACTATAATAGTGAATTAATCTATTTCTCCTTACAATTCTTTTTTGCCACATATATTTTATGCTCTGTTGTTAGGTACATGCATGTTAAAAATTGTTATGTCTACCCCTTTATCATTGTTTAATGCCCCTCATCCCTGATAACTTTTCCTGCTCTGAAATTTGCTCTAAAATTAAGATGGCTACTCCCACTCTCTTTGGTGTTAGCATATTCTATCTTTCTCTGTTTTTACTTTAAATCTACAAGTCTTTATATTTAAAGTGGATTTCTTGTAGATAACATATATTTGTCTGTTGCTTTTTTATCTGCTCGAACAACCTCTGTCCTTTCATTGGTATATTCAGACCTCAACATTTAAAGTGATTGTTAATATACTTTGATTAATATTTACCATATTTATTATTGCTTTCTGTTTATTCCCCTTTTTCCTATTTTTATCTTTCAGACTTTTTCTGCCTTTCATGGTTTTAATTGAGCATCTTGTATGATCCAATTTCCTCTCCTGTTTTAGCATATCAAGTATGGTCATATGCTGCATAACACCATTTTGTTCAATATAACAGTGGTTCCATAAGATTGAAATGCAGCTGAAAAATTCCTGTCTAGTGACATTGTGGCCACTGCAACATCATAGTACAATGCATTACTTTTTTTAGGTTTAGATATATTTAGATATACAAATACTTACCACTGTGTTACAGTTGCCTACAGTATGCAGTAACATGTTATTATTGTTTCAAATATTACTTCCGTTCCTTCCTTTCTTCTCCTTCTGGTATTCTCATTCTGTGTAGTTATACCTTTTGTAGTTGGCTTACAGTGCTAGGTATTGTTCTGTTTAAGGTTTTTTTCTCATTGTTTTTCAGAATTGGAAGTTTCTGTTGTCATATCCTCAAGTTCAGAGGTTCTTTCCCCTGCCATACCCAATGTGCTAATGAGCCCCCCACAAAGCATGCTTCGTTTCTATTAGGGTTATGGTTTTGTTTTTTTTTTTTTCAATTCTAGCATTTCCTTTTTATTCTTTCTTAGAATTTTCACTTCTCTGCTTACATTGTCCATCTGTTCTTGCATGTTGTCTACTTTTTTCATTAAAGCCCTTAGCCTGTTAATCACAGTTTAGAATTTCTGTGTCTGATAATTCTAACATTCCTGCCATGCCTGATGCTTCTTCAGTCTCTTCGAACTGTGTTTTTTGCCTTTTAGTATGCCTTGTAATTTTTTGTTGAAAGATGGACCTGGTGTACTGGGTAAAGAGAATTTTGCTAAACAGGACTTTTGTAATGTGATAAGGCTGGCGGGGGCGTGTTCTACTGTCCCATGATTGGATGTCAGTCTTGCTGAGCCTGTGCCCCTGGTGTGTGAACTTCACCAGCGCTTCCCGGTATGTTTTTGTTTTGTTCTCCTCCACCCCTTAGATTGGACAGGATGTCTGGCAAAGGCTGGGGTTGAGTATTTCTCCTCCCCCAGTGAGGTTAGGCTCTGATAAAATCCCAATCATTTAGGCTCTGATAAAATAGTTTTTCTCAAGGGCAAACCTTGAATGTGTTGGTGTATTTCAAACTGGTTGCATTTCCCTTCTTCTGATGCTGGAAGCATGGGAGGATTTTTCTCTGATATTCACTGTGAAGGTCTGGCAGAGCTCCTAGAGGTAAAACTCACGGAGTGTGGGGTCCTCCTGTAACTGGGTCGCCTTGGAGTTTTTAACTCTCAGAGTTGTCCACACTGAGCTGCCAGGAATTTGTCAATTACAGCTCAGGCTTATCCTCATGGCATCTCTGTATCTGCCTGTCAGTTGTCTGTCTCTCTGGTTCTGTGGACAAGTAGCTTGCCCTGTGACCTGATTTCTCTGACAAATTTAAAAATTGTTGATTTTCAGCTTGTTCAGCTTTTTACTTGATAGGACAGAGTGGCAACTTCTAAGCTCCTTGATGCCGGATCAGATGCCAAGAGTCTTCAAATTGATTTTAAGCTGGGCACAGTGGCTCACACCTGTAATCCCAGCACTTTGGGAGGCCAAGGCAGGCAGATCACTTGAGGTCAGGAGTTCGAGACCAGCCTGGTCAACATGGTGAAACCCCATCTCTACTAAAAATACAAAAAATTAGCCGAACATAGTGGCGTGCGCCTGTGTTCCCGTCTACAGGGAGGGTGAGGTAGAAGAATTGCTTGAACCCAAGAGGCAGAGGTTGCAGTGAGCCGAGATCGCGCCATTGCACCCCAGCCTGGGTGACAGAGTGAGATTCCGTCTTTAAAAAAAAAAAAAAGAATTGATTTTAAAATCCACTAATAGGTTGTGACCACACTTTTAAAAACAATTTTACATTGTATTCACTTTAAGCTAAGATAAAAACACACAAACACAGAAACACAGAAGACTACAAACTATATGATTTCATTTATATAAAATTCTAGGAAAACTATAGTGACAGAAAGCAGATTGGTGGTTTCCTGGATCCCAGGGTTTAGTGAAGGGACTGATTCCAAATGGGAACAAGGGAACTTTTTTTATGATGGAAATGTTCTATAGTTTCATTGTGGTTCTATGATTGTATTCAATTGCTAAATCACACACCTACACTTAAAATAGTTACAGTTTGTCGGCCGGGCACGGTGGCTCAAGCCTGTAATCCCAGCACTTTGGGAGGCCGAGACGGGTGGATCACGAAGTCAGGAGATCGAGACCATCCTGGCTAACACGGTGAAACCCCGTCTCTACTAAAAAATACAAAAAACTAGCCGGGCGAGGTGGCGGGCGCCTGTAGTCCCAGCTACTTGGGAGGCTGAGGCAGGAGAATGGCGTGAACCCGGGAGGCGGAGCTTGCAGTGAGCTGAGATCCGGCCACTGCACTCCAGCCTGGGCTACAGAGTGAGACTCTGTCTCAAAAAAAAAAAAAATAGTTACAGTTTGTTGTCTAAAATTGAACCTTAATAAAGTTAGGGGAAATTTTTTAGAGCTTAATAGAATGCCAATAGATATTAACATAAGGTTTAGTTGCCACACAATCTTTCAATGGGTTACCAGCCAAAGGACTTTAAAAGGAAATTCCTCGGAGCCCACAATCATGGAAAAAAAGTTTTCTTTTTCCTCCATGGGGTTAGGGTGAGATGGGATGTCATGCTATGAGGCTCCCAGGATCTTGGGGCTCTGAGGCAGTAACATGTGGTCCACCCTTGTTCTCACTGTTACAGCAGCTGAAACGGATTCATAATTTGGGCTTACCATTTGCTCACAACCCCGAATATACCTTTTCGTTGCCAAATTTCATACAGCTCTCTATTTTTGACTCAGACTCATGCTGCTGCAAATGTGAGATGTTTTCTTCATGAAATGCAAAGTGTTACCATTGAATGAAGGCAGCAGTAAAACTTGATGTGATGCATCATGGGAGATTTTGGTTTGCTACTGATTGATTATACACTATTGAATATGACCATTGTTTTTTATCTTTTAGGGACTGTGGAGTTTATTATGGACTCGAAACATAATTTCTATTTCATGGAGATGAATACAAGGCTGCAAGTGGAACATCCTGTTACTGAGATGATCACAGGAACTGACTTGGTGGAGTGGCAGCTTAGAGTGCGAATATTTTTTCTATTAAAGATCAGCCTTGGCTGGGTGTGGTGGCTCACGCCTATAGTCCCAACACTTTGGCAGGCCAAGGCAGGTGGATCACCTGAGGTCAGAAGTTCAATACCAGCCTGGCCAACATGGTGAAACCCTGTCTCTACTAAAAATACAAAAATTAGCTGGGCGTGGTGCCAGGTGCCTGTAGTCGCTGGTACTCAGGAGGCTGAGGCAGGAGAATCGCTTGAGCTGGGGAGGCAGAGGTTGCAGTGAGCCGAGATCACACTGCTGCATTCCAGCCTGGGTGACAGAGTGAGACTCCATCTTAATAAAAGAAAAGAAAAAATAATCAGTCTTGATGGGAGGGAGGCGAGGGTTGAAAAACTACCTAAATGGTTCCATGTTCACTGTTTGAATGATGGCTGCACCAGGAGCTCAAACCCCAGCATTATGCAAAATACCCGTGTAGCAAACGTTCACGTGTTCCACCTGAATCTATAATTTACAAAATCCAAAAACAACAACAGCAACAACACAGTCTTGAGAATAGGTTACTACCTTCTGACCTCCTAATGCAGGTGTCATTTTGGACAGGATTCAGTTCTTGGTGGTTGTGATGAGGACAGGAAGATGGGACATAAAAAGTGAAGCCACATTTGATGCTGTAGCTTTTTTTGGCACATTAAGGACTCAGATTCATTTCCCTTAGGCATGGGCAGCCAGCAGGTGAGATTCTGTCACAGAGGCTTGCTCACAACCACATCACCTCAAGGGAAAAGCCTCATGGTCTACCTAAAGCCTCAGCATTCTGGGCCAGGCCATCATTCGATTTTAGAGGCAGGGCAGATGCTAGACAAGATGAAATGAGCTAAGGCAGAGTTGGGAATGAAGAGCCAAGGAGATGGTCTAGAATGATCCAAGTAAAGTGCGGATTTATGGCTATTGCTGGCCCATGAGTAAATGTTCATTCAGAGTAATTGTTTGGAAACTTATAAAGCATTTTGGCATTGCTATGACATGTCTACTGTATTTTTCAAACACGTAAGGTTATAACTGTTCTTTTACTGTGGATAGTTTGAGAAGCACTGGTATAAACCAGAATTCCACAAAACATACTTCTCAAATATTAATAATAGCTTAGTCTGTTTTTGTTCTCGTAAGAACAACAGATTTTACTTTAGCCTTCTTTTTCTTAACATGAAAAAAATTTGTTAAGTAATATAGACATTCCTGATATCTGTAGGATTCTCGGTTCCTTATATATCCTGAATCTAAATTGTTTTTTTATGGTGTGATGCTAAAGTCTTGATTATTTTGATAATTTTATCTTTTCAGAACTTCTGTAAATAATAATATAATACTCCTTTTGTTGGTTCCTTGGGGGTGATTGGTGGTTTTAATTGAGCCAAAAGGTTCTTCTGGGGCCGTATATCCTAGGGCGCTAATGAAAACCAGGCACAGCAAGCTAGTAAGTTTTAGTGAGTGTCAAGAAAAACTGTAATGGCTTTGGAAACTTCTGGAAAGAGTGTTTATATTTCCAGAATTCAAGGAAAAGGAGGACAATTTTTCTGAAGCAGTAAATCAAGAGAGTTTAGACTTTGGAAATCATAAGAGAAAAAAAGATTTCTAAGGATTAAGGAAGGAGAAAGCTTTTGGGCATTAGGGAAACCAACAGACATTTATTTTTTGTAAGAGCTTGTCAAGGCTCTTCGGAAAGAGAAGCCAGCTTTTATCATCTGGGGAGGGACAGTAGAACTCAGGGAAGCTGCTGGACCTGGTTTATATACAGTTCAAGGCATTTGGCATCTGGCATTTAAACAGAGGTAAAACAAAGGGGCTCACAAGTCAAGAGTCCAAGCTTGAGGACCTGCCTGTGTAGTCAAGCCTTCCTAGAACAAGGGTTGAACAGTGACTGATGTGAGTGTCCCGGGTTCAGGCTACAGATACAGATAGTTAACAGTGTTCAGGGAAAGCTGGTGAAAATGTCAAGGTTAGGGGTTCCAGAGAGCCAATGTCAGCCTGAGAGAACTCAAATGGCACTATCTCCAGAGACCCAGCGACACTCAAGTGGATGCCAAGCTTGGAGGAAAATGGACAGGCAAAGACAAGTCAAGGTGAACATAAGAGACGGAGTTTTGCTCTTTTTGCCCAGGCTGGAGTGTGCTAGAGTGCAATGGCGTGATCTCAGCTCACCTCAACCTCCACCTCCCAGGTTCAAGCGATTCTCCTGCCTCAGCCTCCCGTGTAGCTGGGATTACAGGCGTGCACCACCATGCCCAGCTAATTTTTGTGTTTTTAGTAGAGACGGGATTTTACCATGTTGGCCGCTGGTCTTGAACTACTGACCTCAGGTGATCCACCTGCCTCGGCCTCCCAAATTGCTAGGATTACAGGCATGAGCCACTGCGCCTGGCCCAGAATTCTTTATTAAAATATTAAAGAATTTGTTCCAAGTCTATTGTGAACAGTGCTGCAATAAACATACGTGTGCATGCATCTTTTTAGTAGAATGATTTATAATCCTTTGGGTGTATACCCAGTAATGTGATTGCTGGGTCAAATGGAATTTTTGGTTCTAGATCCTAAGGATGGAATGATAATAGGTAACATAATGCTTACTGTATGCCAGACACTTTTCTCTGAAGCATGGAAGGCTTAAGAAACTTGTCTACATGACAAAGTAAGTATAGAGACAAAATTTGAACCTAGGCAATCTGGCTGCAGAACCTGAGGTATTTTCAAAATATACTGCCATAAAGGCATTTAACTTAGTTCCGTTTCCTTTCATTCTTAACTGCCGTGCATCCTGATCTTTCATATTTACAGATTCAGAAAAATGAAACTTTTGCCTCTGTTTTATACTTAACCGGTGTAGTTCAATGTCATGCTAAGTTACTTAGAGTCTTTTTTCCTGTATCTAGATTGCTTTTTTAGGTTGTCATTTTTTCATCTTGGAAAAAAACTTGAGAGTAAATAGAGAAAAGTGCAGTGTGTCCTCCAATAGCCATTTCCAGTTTATACTAGTTAATTGAAGAGAGTGATTTGTTGTATTGGTACATAATAGCCAAAATAGTAAAAATTATAGTAACAACAAACTGTGGTGATCACCCTGTTTGTAATCTGGTATCATACAGTACACATCAACATAACAAAATTGAAAAACCATAATTTTCCCCTTTCTGTTTTGCTTTATCACCCACTTGCTGATGAAGATTACAGCATAGGATGACAACGCCAGCCACACTTTTTGCTTGGCTGTGAATCTAGTCATAAACACTAATAATGTACTATTTTTTAAAAAAATTGATTTGGGAATTGAGTGCTAATGTTTTCAATGAAAACAGAGTATGTTGCCAGTAAGAAATTTTGGTTTTGATTATATTGAACAAACACTGATTTTTATATTTGTAAGTTAGCCATCACTTTGCCTGCTTTTGCCATTTAAAAACTCTGATGCCCAAATGATAGACTGTTGCCAAGCTGCATCTGTTTTTTAATTTATTTTTGTTTTGCCCAATACTCAAATGAGTAGACAAAATAATAGTTTTTATTTGGCTGCATTGCAAAACCTAGATGTATGTTTTACCTCGAAAAAAAGCAAGACCATTGATCTACTAAGTCTGGGAGCCGCTATATGGTAGATTTCATAAGAAACGCTATTCTGTTACCAGATTGCAGCAGGAGAGAAGATTCCTTTGAGCCAGGAAGAAATAACTCTGCAGGGCCATGCCTTCGAAGCTAGAATATATGCAGAAGATCCTAGCAATAACTTCATGCCTGGGGCTGGCCCATTAGTGCACCTCTCTACCCCTCGAGCAGATCCTTCCACCAGGATTGAAACTGGAGTGCGGCAAGGTAAAGTCAAAGAAAATGAAAAGTCTCACTCAATTTTTAAGTTTTTAGTACATTATTATTTTTGGACAAATTCTGATCCCTGAGTCTTACGGAACTGTCTAGCATATTTTAAAATAAAGAATTTAAGTGATTTCTCAGTAACCATTACTTTTTCCCTCTGGAATTGTTATTTTTAAAGAATAGCGAGTATTTTTAAACAGTGAACTCCTTTTCTTTGAAATTCAGCAGTATTTGGTCAAACCTAACCAGGAAATCTTTTGTGCGTACTGTTTTTGACCTTGCCTCATTACAAAACTGATTTAAGATGACTGATATCTGCTATGCACAAGGCAGACTGCCTTCAAGGTACATAAAGTATAAGTTGGAGAATTAATACATAAACTTAGTGTAAGCTAAACAATAATAAAAAAATTACAGTAAAGAAACAGTGGAAGAGTTATCACAGTTCAGCGTATGATTAATAAGAGTGGTCATAACTAGTGATTATTTAGGACTTCCTACTTACAGGCACTGCTCTAGGTGATTTTTCTACATGTGTTCCTTTCACCATGAGAACTACCCTGTGAGTAGGCATTATTATCATCCCTGTTTTCTAGATGAGGAAACTGGAACACAGAAGAGTTAAGTGACTTGTCCAAGGTCATCCTTGGAGCCAAGATTCAGACCCAGACAGTCTAGCTCCAGAGTCAGTGCTCTGAGCCTCTCCTGTCATCTTAATTTCAGTTGCTGGAATAAGTTATACAGTGATGGGATATAGCAATTTTCAGGGGTAAGAGGTCACGCTAGACTAATATAATCAGGACAGATTTTTTTGTTTTTTTGTTTGTTTTTGTTTTGTTTTTGAGATGGTCTCGCTCTGTGCCCAGGCTGGAGTACAGTGGTGTGATCTTGGCTCATTACAACCTTTACCTCCCTGAGTTAAGTGATTCTCAGGCCTCAGCCTCCCGAGTAGCTGGGATTACAGGTGTATACCACCATGCCTGGCTAATTTTTTTTTGTTTTTTATATTTTTAGTAGAGACAGATTTTCACTATATTGGCTAGGCTGGTCTCAAACTCCTAGCCTCAAGTGATCTGCCTGCCTCGGCCTCTCAAGGTGCTGGGATTACAGGGGTGAACCACCGTGCCTGGCCAGGACAAGTTTTTAAATGGATGTCTGGAATAGATTTAGATAGGTAGATTTAACAACATAATGAAGAGTGAAGAAAAGAGAGAAAGGTATGTTCGAAGAATAGTAAGAAAATATGTGGCTGGAGACATGGGTTGAAGGCAAATCCTAGTGTCCTGAAAGCCAAAATGAGGATTTAGGTCTTCTTAAAAATAAATTGGTAGCATTTTGAGAGCTCTGGATAAGCCACAGCAAGATTTGGTAGTTAGTAGACTCTTTAACTTAGCAAAGCATCTTAACTCTGCTTGCCCCACTGGTTCCTTCTTTTTTTTTTTTTTTTTTTTTTTTTTTTGAGACAGAGTTTCACTCTTGTCGACCAGGCTGGAGTGCAATGGCACAATTTTGGCTCACTGCAACCTCTGCTTCCCAGGTTCAAATTATTCTCCTTCCTCAGCCTCCTGAGTAGCTGGAATTATAGGCACCCACCACCATGCCCGGCTAATTTTTTGTATTTTTAGTAGAGACGGGGTTTCACTATGTTGGCCAGACTGGTCTCAAACTCCTGACCTTGTGATCTGCCCACCTTGGCCTCCCAGTGTCTTGGGAGTACTGGCGTGAGCCACCTGTAGGCATCTAATCTTACCAGTGAGGACTCTGGGGTTCAAAGAGGTCAAGTGACCTGCCAAAATCATGGAAAGACCCTACAACAACATTCTTTACAACACGCTACATCCTTTCTACTTGAACCATTTCTAACTAGTGGAATGCGCCCTGGTTCAGATTCTTGTTCTCTAGGACTGTAACCATCCTAGTGATGATAGCTGCCATTGGTTTATCAGCTTTGCCAGGTATGGCACCTGTCACTTTATTATCACTCCTCCCAGCAACCCTGCAGGACAGAGGAATTATTAAACTTGCTTGACTGGTGTGGAAACTGAAGGAGTGGAGGGTGGGGAATGCTAAGGGCAGAAATAAGGGGAATGTGAGAGGGTGGAGGAAGATTGTGTTGACTTTGAAAATGAAAAGGGAAAAGAAGCTTCAGAAGAAGATAGGAGAGGGAAAGCCAGCTTGTGTGCCATTGAATCACCACATTAGGGCCTGGTGCTATTGGGTGACCCACCCTTGTTACACCTGGCAAGTTTTCAAAGCCCTCTGAACCTCAGGGTCCTTATGAATAAATTTGTGTCGATGTTATTTATCATGCAGGGGTTTTTGAGGATTAAGCGTGAAATGTACGTAACAAAACGTCTTGCTTGTTGTATTTTATTCCTTTATGTTTTGACTTGAAGAGGTTATCGTGGTTTTCAATTTCAGGAGATGAAGTTTCCGTGCATTACGACCCCATGATTGCAAAGCTGGTCGTGTGGGCTGCAGATCGCCAGGCAGCATTGACAAAACTGAGGTACAGCCTTCGTCAGTACAATGTGAGTGATCTGAGACCGTGCCAGTGACCTTGATGTGTTTGCTCAGCACCAGAGTTCAGCCTTTGTCTTTGGCAAGGCCTTGGTCTTGTCAGCGTATTCTCTATTTCCATCAATTGCCCAAACAAAATAGTTTCATATGGGAGAATTTTGCAAGGGCCAGAGCAGGGTTTGAGGACTTCTTCATTTCAGTTACAAAAGAAAGATTGCAGAAGTAAAATTGTTAGTGTCAGTGCTATGTTTCGGTGAAATCCTATTCACTCTGTAGATAAATCCAGCTATACATGGTACCTTAGTAGGTTTTTTATTTTTCCTAAGAGCTGTCCACAGTAGAAAATACTTAGGAAATAAAAGCAGATGTTTTCCTGAATGTTGTTTTCGCTACCCAGTATGCCTGCAGTCTGGGTTTACTTTCTCTAAAGTAAAATAATTATGTTCAGTTTCATCCCTTTAATAGAGTTTGTTATTTTTCTGTAGAACATTAATTTCCTTGGTGCAGAAAGTCCCATATCACATTGATTTGGCCCATAGAAGGATTTATTCACCCAGTTATTCAACTTGTTTTGTGTTAATAATTGATCAAAGCTCTGGTTTCTGTGGCTTCAACCACACTGGCTGCCTTGCCGCTTCTGAGACTCACTCAGCATGCAGCCATGCATTCCTGTCCAATCTTCCAGAATGTTCTTCCCCTACATGATTGCAGGGCTCCCTCCTGACTACCCCGCTCTCCTGCTCTGAACCCTTTCCCAGGCTGCCGCATTTAAAGTATGACCTTTTGTTATTCTTTATCCTTGTAGCCAGCCTTCATTTTCTTCATAGCATGTGACATTATATTCAATACCTGTTTACAGATATTGTTACTTGTTGCCCTAGAATGTCAGCAGAGACTGTGAAGGCAGGGACTTCATACCTTTTGTTCCTCACTCTATCCCCAGTGCCTGGATCAGAGCCTGTCACTTAAGAGATGCTCAGGAAATGGCTGTTAAATGAATGAAGGAATGGATGAGTGAATGAATGAACCCAAAGCTCAGATAGCTGGTTTTACTTTTGATCCCATTTATTGGTGTATTTGGGTTAATTTTATACCTTTTAAAATTTTTGTATCAGTATATAAAATTTGGATTTTATTGTTGGAAGGAAGCTCTTTTGAGGTCATTTAATCCTATCCTCTCCTCAGTATAGCAATCCAGCTTGCTGTTTGCAGTCTTCCTATTCTGTGGAAGCGTTCTGAGCAGCAAGTCTTCAATACCTTGCAAATGAATTTCATTTATGTTTCTTAACATTTATTATGTTCCTAACCTGAGTCAAGTAAGTGCCTCGGTATTTCCAGTATCCTCTTTGTCATATTAAAATGTAATTTTGAGTGTCAAGTCCAGATGGATATAGTAATAGTGGATGGACATAGTGATAGTGAGATGGTTTTTTGTGGTTTTTTTTCCTGAGAGTTGTCCTGTTGCCACATGGTACCTTAGTAGGTTTTTTATTTTTCGTAAGAGTTGTTCACAGTAGAAAATGCTTAGATAAAAAGAGCAGATGGTTTTCTGAACATACTGTTTTTCCCACTCAGGAGGAACTGGGGCTTTATTCTCTTCCTAGATTATTGGACTGCACACCAACATTGACTTCTTACTCAATCTGTCTGGCCACCCAGAGTTTGAAGCTGGGAACGTGCACACTGATTTCATCCCTCAACACCACAAAGAATTGTTGCTTAGTCGGAAGGCTGCAGCCAAAGAGTCTTTATGCCAGGCAGCCCTGGGTCTCATCCTCAAGGAGAAAGCCATGACCGACGCTTTCACTCTTCAGGCACATGGTACGGACGGCTTTTCTCTTTCCTCTGCTTGTCAAGTTTTGCAAATCATCACTGAACGTGCTTTTCTTTCTGTATGGCACCCTTGCCTCTCTTTTCTCCTCTCAGTGACTGACATCATTCTTTGCATTCTTTCTTTTGTAGTATGAAGTTTGCAGACATGTTTTTTAGTATGAAGGAAAGCTCTTCACTTGCCATGGATGCACCCATAAACACTATTTAACCCGTTAACTGGAGTGTAACTAATCACCTAACATTGTAGAAATGGATCTCTTATTTTACAGACGTGAGCACGGTGGCTTACGTCTGTAATCCCAGCACTTTGGGAGGCCAGGGCAGGTGGATCATGATGTCAGGAGATCAAGACCATCCTGGCTAACACAGTGAAACCCCATCTCTACTAAAAATACAAAAAATAAGCCGGGCGTGGTGGCACACGCCTGTAGTCCCAGCTACTTGGGAGACTGAGGCAAGAGAATCGCTTGAACCCAGGAGGCGGAGGTTGCAGTGAACCGAGATCACGCCAGCCTGGGCAAGAGGGCAAGACTCCATCTCAAAAAAAAAAAAAAAAAGAAAGAAATGGATCTCTTTTCAGTCAAGCACTTGTTTTCCCCACATCCTATGCTAATTTCTTACCACTTCTTTTGTTCACCACTCCTCATGGCCCTACTTTGTTATGTCCTTTGTACCTGCAGGAACTCCCTTTGTCCCAGAGTCTCAAGACAGAACACCAGAGACTTAGATTCCCTTGGGTTACCCATGACTTATTGTCAAATTACTTCTTCCTCTTTTTCCATCCTGTGATTGGATGTCTACCTAGAGACTTCATAGTGTCATAGTATCCAAGCGTAGGAAGGGCCATAACAGGGGTTCATCCTGGCTACCACACACATGCATTGCATCCCTACCCCAGCACACCCACTAAGCTGTTGCCCAGCTTCTTCCTAACACCTTGGGAAACTGAAAGTTCATTACTTCATCGGGTAGTTGATACTTTCAGTCAGTTCTCCATTAGAAAGTTCTGCCCTTAAACCAAACACCGCATGTTCTCACTCATAGGTGGGAATTGAACAATGAGAACACTTGGACACAGGGTGGGGAACATCACACACCAGGGCCTGTTGTGGGGTTGGGGGAAGGGGAAGGGGAAGAGATAGCATTAGGAGAAATGCCTAATGTAAATGACAAGTTAATGGGTGCAGCACACCAACATGGCACATGTATACATATGTAACAAACCTGCACGTTGTGCACATGTACCCTAGAACTTAAAGTATTAAAAAAAAAAATTCTGCCCTTTAAATTGATACAGAATCTCAGCTCTCACATACTTTTTGCATTTCAGGCTAGCTCTGACCTTCAGAGCAAACAGAATTTTTAAAAATCTCATCTATTTTTCTCTTTTATTGGTAATTACTGTATTACCCTATACAGTTTGAGCATCCCAAATCCCCAAATCCAAAATGCTCCAGAATCGGAAGCTTTTTCAGCGCTAACATGATGCTCAAAGGAAATGCTCATTGGAACATTTCAGATTCCAGATATTTGGATCAGGGATGCTAAGCCAGTTAAATATAATGCAAATAATCCAAAAAAAAAAAATTTGAAATTCAAAACACTTCTGGTCCCAAGCATTTTGGATAAGTGATACTGAACCTATATTATTATACGATCCTATCATTAGAATCTTTAATTTCTATATCATTTAGATTCATTCAAGATAGCTATTTTGAAAGCTTAAAATGTAACATGTTTTCAGTGCTGAAAACTACATCTTTAGAAGATTTGTGCTCTATCCTCATTTTATCCTTTTACATTGAATGAAAATGCATCTAAATATGTCCCATGTGGTATTCCTGAGCCTGAACTTAACATTTTTAGAATGGAGTGTTCTCTTACTGTGACCTTCCTTTTAAAAGTTTATAATTGGTACAGATATGAGGTTCAGAATAAATTGCATCAGCTTAGCTATGCTGAAGCACCTGGATATTGTCCAATAGAGGATATACACCCAAATGCCCATAAGGGGCCAGGCACGGTGGCTCACGCCTGTAATCCCAACACTTTGGGAGGCTCAGGGCAGGTGGATCACTCAAGGTCAGGAGTTTGACCTTAAGTCAGCCTGGCCAACATGGTGAAACCCCGTCTCCACTAAAAATACAAAATTAACCGGCTATGGTGGCATGCACCTGTAATCCCAGCTACTCAGGAGGCTGAGGCAGGAGAATCACTTGAACCCAGGAGGTGGAGGTTGCAGTGAGCTGAGATCATGCCACTGCTCTCCAGCCTGGGCAACAGAATGAGACTCGTCTCAAAAAGAAAAAAAAAAAAGGCTATAAGGGCTGAGCCAACAACATAAAAGAGTAAAAGAGGCCAGGTGAAAGAAAAATAGTGAGCAGTAGAGACTTTAGTGACCTGGAATGAATTTGCCCCATCAAAAGGGGGTGACCATGGTACGTTTATGCCACTGTAGGATTAGAGTTTAGGTTGCAAATAGTCAGATTCTTCAGTAGAAGCTAGAATTTTTCATATGAAATTTCATAAGATGTAAACAAAAGTATCCCTTTAAACTTAAAACAACAAGAAGAACAAAAACAGCACATCTGAGCTGCCAGTTTAGGACTTGCATGTTTTTTTTTCTTTTTTTTTTTTTTTTTTGAGATGGAGTCTCGCCCTGTCACCCAGTATGGTGGCACAATCTTGGCTCACTGCAAGCTCCGCCTCCCAGGTTCACGCCATTCTCTTGCCTCAACCTCCCAGGGAGCTGGGACTATAGGCGCCCACCACCATGCCCGGCTAATTTTTTTGTATTTTTAGTAGAGACAGGGTTTCACTGTGTTAACCAGGATGGTCTCGATCTCCTGACCTCATGATCTCCCTGCCTTGGCCTCCCAAAGTGCTGGAATTACAGGTGTGAGCCACCGTGCCTGACCAGGACTTGCGTTTTATGTTTTCTTTTGTAAGGTGTAAATTTCATAGGCTTGATGCTCATAAATTTGTTACTGAATTTTAAATTTTTTCTAGATCAATTCTCTCCATTTTCATCTAGCAGTGGAAGAAGACTGAATATCTCTTATACCAGAAACATGACTCTTAAAGATGGTAAAAACAGTAAGTAATGTTTCATTAAAAGAGAAATGTGAGTCATACAAATGTATCACATTAGTCTGAAAAAGAGGATTCCAGCCCGGTCATGATCAGTTACATTTTTTAAATGCCTAGGCTAAACATTGGAAGGAAATATGCCAAAATAATAGAATTGATTGGCTCTGGGTAGTAGAGTTGATGGTATTTGCTTTTCTTCTTTGCACTTTTTAAATATTTTGTAAATATTCTAAAAATATGTCATAAAATAAACGTAGCAAAACAGCTGAAATGAAATATGCCAGAATGTTAGAAATATGCAAAAAAAAACCCACCTCTTTTTCCCTAATCCTTTGTACTTTTTTTCTTGCTTTGCAATTCTTCTGCAGCGAGAGTGTATTACTTTTAAATAAGAAAAACAGTTTTCAGCTGGGCGCGGTGGCTCACGCCTCTGGTCCCAGCACTTTGGGAGGCTGAGGCAGGCAGATCACGAGGTCAGGAGATTGAGACCATCCTGGCTAACATGGTGAAACCCTGTCTCTACTAAAAATACAAAAGATTAGTGGGGCGTAGTGGCGGGTGCCTGTAGTCCCAGCTACTCAGGAGGCTGAGGCAGGAGAATGGCGTGAACCAGGGAGGCGGAGCTTGCAATGAGCTGAGATCACACCACTGCACTCCAGCCTGGGCGACAGAGCGAGACTCCATCACACACAAAAAAAGCAGTTTTCAAAACTATGTCAGAGAGGGATGATTACCCACTGCCCAGGCAGTGTTTCAGGGGTTCAAGTGGAAGTGGGTCACTGCAGAGCTATAATTTATTAAGTGCCTTATCTCATGTAAGTTTTTATCTTCACAACATAAATGAGGGGGAGTCACTGTTATACCCACGTATGGATGATGAAAGCATGGATGATAAGGCACAGAAGTGAAGTAATTTAGTCAAGGCTAGTGAGTGGCCGAGCTAGGATTCACACCCACTCTTTGTGACATTGACTCTTAGGCTATTTCCACCAGTTTTCCAATAGAAAATTGATTTTTGATTGTCAACTAATTTGAGTTGACTCAACTTAGGGACTGACTTTCTTTAACCGAAGTCGAAAGAGGCTGATGCTTAAGCCAGAAGGAAGTTTATAAACTTCTGGCTGGAGCAGTGTAGCAGCAGGACCAGAATTCTATAGCTGGTCACTGTATCCCTTCTGCTGTAAGACAGTTTGTGTGGGAAGCCCAGTGGGTGGAGTCAGAGCTCAGAGTCCTGGCTAACCTTGAATGTGAGATGTCATTGAACTGTGACAGTTCTGTTATAAAAATATGCCTCCCAGGTAGGGCAGAATACTTTTGTCAGCTGATGACAGAACCCTCTTCCTTGGACAGAGGAAAATCTTTTTCACTTCACCTCTATGAAGACACTAACTCAGTAACAATTTTTTTGTTTTGTTTTTTGACACAGAGTCTCTGTTGCCCAGGCTGGAGTGCAGTGGCACAATGTCGGCTCACTGCAAGCTCCGCCCCCCGGGTTCACACCATTCTCCTGCCTCAGCCTCCAGAGTAGCTGGGACTACAGGAGCCCACCACCACGCCCGGCTAATTTTTTGTATTTTTAGTAGATACGGGGTTTCACTGTGTTAGCCAGGATGGTCTCTATCTCTTGACCTCGTGATCCGCCCACCTCAGCCTCCCAAAGTGCTGACATTACAGGCATGAGCCACCGTGCCCGGCCAGTAACAAATATTTTGTTCACACAAGTTTATTGGTTTATAGCTCTTCAGTTATTTTTCAATTCTGAGCCTAGATGGTCATTACCTTAAGTGCCTTGGGCATATTGTCAAGCCTTTATAATGAAAATTTGCAAACATCCTTTATATAGTAGCATTCTGCAAATGGTTAACCCATCCATTTATGCTCATTTCATCCTAAGAAATACAGCCCCCCAAATCTGGAAGTATCTTACTCTAGACTCCTATATGCTAAATACAAGTATCAAAAGTGGTAAAGTTTCACTGGCTTCTTGAACCTGAATTAAACAGAAGAATTGCATGTGTGATTGTAATTCATATAAGCCAACTGTGTTATTTGGCATGGCTCTTCACTAAAGCAGCAAGCACTGATTGGAAGTATGCTGTGTTTTTTGGAATTAAAAAATGTTTTCATTAAAAAATGAGTACATAATTGAAAAGCCAACATGATTGCTGTTCACTATATCCTTTTGGCAATATTCTATGAAAATAATCCAAGTCTATATGTAACAGCTTTCAGAAAATGTTATATTGCTAAGTCTCAAAAAAAAATGCTAATAAGCCATGACCACAATTAAATGGAATGCATGAAATAGGAAGCTTAAGAGACCAGGCTGGCCACAGTGGCTCACACCTGTAATCTCAGCACTTTGGGAGGCCAAGGTGGGAGGATTGCTTGAGGGCAGGAGTTCGAGATCAGCCTAGGTGACATAGTGAGATCCTGCCCCTATTTATAAAATAAAAATTTTTAAAAAGGGGGGAAAAAAAAGATACCAGAAGAGCAGGACTCCATCTCAAAAAACAACAACAACAACAACAAAAAGATACCAGAAGCATTTATGAGTCAAAAGCAGAAGCACCTTCTAGTGAACTCAGTGAGAATGACCAACTATTTTAAGTATTCAAGGCTTGCAAGCTATTCTTACTTTGCTGCTAGAGGCCATGTTTCACAGAACCCTGCCCAACCTCAATGATAATAATGTCTAAAATTTATTGAGTATTTGGTATATGTCAGTTACTGTATTAAACACTTTCCAAAGATTATTTCATTTGCATTTTCAGAACTGGCCAATGAGATTGGTGTTATTATTAGTGTGAACTTTATAAATTACTAATCTCTCTAAGCCAACGTCAAAGCTCAGAGAGATGAGTAATTTTCCAAAAAGTTACACCAAAAGTAATTGGTGGAGTTGGGATTTGAACCCACACTCCAGGATCCATGTGCTGACCGAATACTCAAGTGCCACACTTGCATACCTTATTAAATGTATAAGAGGATGTTTAAGGTTCTCTTGTAGGTGACAAGAGATATCTAGGGTAGGATTTTTTTTGGTAGTGTCTTTACTGTGATCTGTTGGCATTCGTGCCAGTTCAATACATGTCATATTTTATAAATTCAAAGAAAATGGCTGTGGTGTAATTGGAGGCACTTTGTGATAAGAAGAGTTAAAGCCTGTCAACATGATATAGGGTGGAGAACTTTTATTCATTCATACATTCAGTACAAAGTTTTTGATAAAATAGATATGCCAAGTGATGTGGAGAAGAGAAGGAAATGTCTTTGTCCCTGCTTTTTTTCTGTTAAGGAATTTGCCATTTGGAAGTGTGTATGTTGAGAAGATGGAGAGCGTAGTGGTCAAGAGTGTGGGCCCTGGAGTTCTTGTACTTTAGTATTTGACTTTTGTGAACATTTTAATTTTGATAATTTTTCTGAAACAACTGATAGAGAGGAAAATCACTCTTTATAAACCAGGATGAGAGGAGAATCATAGTGGGTGTTTTGTATGCAGAAGGCTAAATGTTCAGAGGAGGGAGAATTTACTTTGCCCAGGCTGACTCTTCCCAAGGACAGTGAGCCTGATGTGAATGGGCAGTGAGGTTTCTGTGCTGTGGCAGGGCACCAGCAGCGTAGTGAAAGAGAAGTGTGAGCATAGAGCCACAGTGCAGGGAAAGCTGGGGGCATACATGGGGAATGTTTTTGTGTGTGTGTGGTTTTTTGGGGTTTTTTTTCTGAGACAGAGGCCCGCTCTGTCGCCCAGGCAGGAGTGCAGTGGTGTGATCTCAGCTTACTGCAATCTCTGCCTCCCGCGTTCAGGCGATTCTCCTGCCTTAGTCTCCCAAGTAGCTGGGACTATAGGTGAGTGCCACCACGCCCAGCTAATATTTGTGTTTTTAGTAGAGATGGGGTTTCACCATGTTGGCCAGGCTGGTCTCCAATTCCTGACCTCAGGCGATCCTCCCACCTCGGCCTCCCAAAGTACTGGGATTACAGGTGTGAGCCACCGTGCACGGCCTAGGGAATGTTAATTGTCCCACTTTCCCATTTGGGTGGAGCATCAGGCCGTCCATGGAGGAGAATGGTAGAAAATAAGACTGAGAGGTTGGGGCCTCCAATATCAGGCGAAGTATTTGGAATGGGGTCAGGACATCAGCTCTGAGTGTTGAGATGAGAAGCAGGAAGACCCCAGAGGACCTCCTCAGATTCAGCCAGGCCTGAAGCAGTGGGGCCCGAGGCAGGGTAGAGCAGTAGGAATGGAAGGAAGAGATGCATAGGACAGGGAAGAATTTGGCAGCATTGTAGTAACTGTCCCTATTTATAAAATGAAAATTTTTAAAAAGGAAAAAAAATAAGATGCCAGAAGCATTTATGAGTCTAAAGCAGAAGCAACTTCCAGTGACCTCAGTGAGAATGACCAACTATTTTAAGTATTCAAGACTTGCAAGCTATTCTTACTTTGCTACTAGAGGCCGTGTTTCACAGAACCCAGCAGTGGAAACTGTTGCATGTGGAAAGCAAAGAGGATGAGGCAAGGATGTTGCATGTGGAAAACAAAGGAGGAGGAGGCAAGGATGACAGGTTTTAAGCCTGGATGACAAGGAGCATCGGGGTGCCAGTCAGGGAGCTCACAGGTCTGGAGGAGAAGAAGGTAGAGGGAGAAGATTGGTTGGCCCCGCCGTGTTTATCTTAAGTTGTCAGTGGAGCATCCAGCTGGTAATGATCAGAGGTCACCTGGAGAAGAAACGTCGGGGCTGGAAACAGATGTGAGCTGGCAGCATCAAAATGAGTACTGAAGTATCAGAAGCAGACAAATTGATTTTGATCTATATACTCTACTCCACAAAACTTTAGATTTTCATCTCCTCGGATAGTCAACCAGTTCCATACTCATGTAATCTAGGCATACTCTGGAGTTATTGCAGGTTTGGTTCCAGACCACTGCAATAAAGTGAGTCAAAGTTTTTGGTTTCCTCATGCATATAAAAGTTATGTTTATATTATACTTTAGTTTATTGTGTGCCAATAACATTATGTCTAAAAAAAAATGTATATACCTTAATTAAGAAATGCTTTATGGCTAAAAAAAATACTAATGATTATCTAAGCCTCCAGTGAGTTGTACTCTTGTTGCTGGCGAAGGCTCTTGCCTTAGTGTTGATTACTGTGATTGATTTAGGGTGGTGGTTGCTGAAGTTTGGGGTGACTGTAGTAGATTTTGTAAAATAAGACACCAAGGAGGTTTGCTGCTTCAGGTGACTTCCTTTCATGAAGATTTCTCTGCAGCATGCAGTACTGTTGAGATGTAGCAATTCGGTCACATCTTCAGGCTCCACTTCTAATCCTAGGTCCCTTGCTATTTCTACCACATCTGCAGTTACTTCCTCTGCTAAAGTTTCAAACCCCTGAAAGTCATCCATGAGTCATTAACGTCTTCCAAACTCTTGTTAATGTTGATAATCCAACCTCCTGCCATGAATCACAAATGTTCTTAATGGCCTCTAGAAGGTTTTCAATTTACTTTGACCAGATCCGTCAGAAGACTCACAATCTATGGCAGCTATTGCCTTACAAAATATATTTCTTAACAAGACTTGAAAGTTGAAATTACTCCTTGATCCATGGGCTGCAAAAAGGATGTTGTGTTAGCAGGCATGAAAGCATTAATCTCCTTGTATATCTCCATCAGAGCTGTTGGGTGGTGACTATGTGCATTGTCACTGAGTGATAATATTTTGAAAGGAATCTTTTTTATCTGAGCACTATTGAGTAGGTCTCAACAGTGGGCTTAAAATATTCAGTAAACCATGATGTAAACAGAAGTGCTGTCATCCAGGCTTTGTTGTTCCATTTATAGGGCATAGGTTGATTTAGCATCATTCTTTTTTTTTTTTTTTTTTTTTTTGAGGCGGAGTCTCGCTCTGTCGCCCAGGCTGGAGTGCAGTGGCACGATCTCGGCTCACTGCAAGCTCCGCCTCCCGGGTTCCCGCCATTCTCCTGCTTCAGCCTCCCGAGTAGCTGGGACTACAGGCGCCGCCACCACGCCCGGCTAATTTTTTTTTTTTGTATTTTTAGTGGAGACGGGGTTTCATTGTGTTAGCCAGGATGGTCTCGATCTCCTGACCTCGTGATCCGCCCGTCTCGGCCTCCCAAAGTGCTGGGATTACAGGCTTGAGCCGCCGCGCCCGGCCGATTTAGCATCATTCTTAAAGGCCCTACGATTTTCAGAATGGTAAATGAGCATTTAATTCAACTTAAAGTCACTGGCTGCATTAACCCCTAGCAAGAGAGTCAGCCTGTCCTTTGAAGCTTTGAAACCAGGTATTGACTTCTCCTCTCCAGCTATGAAAGTCCTAGATGACATCTTCTTCCAATAGAAGACTGTTTTGTCTCCATTAAAAGTCTATTGTTTTTTGTAGCCACATTTATCAATTATCTTAGCTAGATCTCCTGGATAACTTGCTGCAGCTCCTCCATCAGCACTTTCTGCTTTATCTTGAACCTCATGAACCAGCCTCTGCTAGCTTCAAGTATTTTTTCTGCAGCTTCCTCACTTCTCTTGGCCTTAATTGAATTGAAGAGAGTTAGGGCCTTGCTCTGGATTGACTTTGGCTTAAGGGAATGTTGTGGCTGGTTTGATCTTCTATCCAGACCACTAAAACTTTCTCCATATCAGCAACAAGGCTGTTTCACACTATTTATTATTATCATTATTATTATTTTAGAGATGGGGTCTTGCTATGTTTCCTAGGGTGGTCTCAAACTCCCAGGCTCAAGCAGTCCTGCTTTGGCCTCCCAAAGCACTGGGATTACAGGCATGAGTCACTGCTCCCAGCCCAGCTATTTCACCTTTTTATCATTCATGTGTTCACTGGAGTAGCACCTTTAACTTCCTTCAAGAACTTTTCTTTGCATTCACAACTTGGTGGTTTGGCATCAGAAGCCTAACTTTTGGCTTATCTCAGCTTTTGACATTCTTTCCTTGCTAAGCTTAATCACTTCTAGCTTTTGATTTAAAGTGAGAGACATGTAACTCTTTATTTGACCACTTATAGGCCATTGTAGGGTTACTAATTAGTCTAATTTCAATATTGTAGTGTCTCGGGGAATAGGGAGACCCATAGAGAGGGAGAGAGACAGGGGAATGGCTGGTCAATGGAGCAGTAAGAACACACAAAATGTTGATTGAGGAAGTTCTTTATCTTACATGGGCACAGATTGAGGCACCGTAAAACTATTATATAGTAGTAATATCAGAGATCACAGATCACCATAACAGATATAATAATTTAAAAGTTTTTGGCCGGGCGCGGTGGCTCAAGCCTGTAATCCCAGCACTTTGGGAGGCCGAGACGGGCGGATCATGAGGTCAGGAGATCGAGACCATCCTGGCTAACACGGTGAAACCCTGTCTCTACTAAAAAAAAAAAAAAATACAAAAAACTAGCCGGGCGAAGTGGCGGGCGCCTGTAGTCCCAGCTACTTGGGAGGCTGAGGCAGGAGAATGGCGTGTACCCGGGAGGCGGAGCTTGCAGTGAGCTGAGATCCGGCCACTGCACTCCAGCCTGGGTGACAGAGCATGACTCTGTCTCAAAAAAAAAAAAAAAAAAAAAAAAGTTTTAAATATTGTAAGAATTACAAGAATGTGACCTAGAGACACAAGGTGAACACATGCTGATGGAAGAATATGCTTGACATGGTGTTGCCACAAACTCAGTATGTAAAAAACATAATGTCTGCAGAGTGCAATAAAGTGAGATGGGCCTGTAACATGAATAATTTATTAGGTGTGTATAGTCTTACCATTTATAAAGCATTTTCACATTTATTTAATAATTATTACATTTTATACCCATTTAATGACTCAGAAAAATCAAGGCTCAGAGATTTAGTGAGTCAAGATGACAGAGGTGATCAGGTGGCAGATGCCATTCTCAACCAAAAACTTCTGTTTACCAATTCATTGCTTTTTTTTTTTTTTTTTTTTCTTGAGATGGAGTCTCGCTCTGTCACCCAGGCTGGAGTGCAGTGGTGCGATCTTGGATTACTGCAACCTCCGCCTTGCGGGTTCAAGCTATTCTCCTGCCTCAGCCTCCTGAGTAGCTGGGATTACAGGCGCGTGCCACCATGCCTGGCTCATTTTTGTATTTTTAGTAGAGACGGGGTTTCACCATGTTGGTCAGGCTGGTCTTAAATACCTGATCTCGTGATGCCCCCGCCTCGGCCTCCCAAAGTGCTGGGATTACAGGCGTGAGCCACTGCACCCGGCCTGCATTTTTAAAATTATAATACTGCAGCCTTTTTGTTGAGGGAAAAATACGTAAAATATTTGACAGCCTTAAAATATCTAAAACTCAAGGCTGGATGTGGTGACTCATGCCTGTAATTCCAGCACTTTGGGAGGCCCAGGCAGATGGATCACTTGAGTCCAGGAGTTCAAGACCAGCCTGGGCAACATGGTGAAACCTCATCTCAAAAAAAAATCAAAAAATTAGCCAGGCGTAGTGGCACGCCTGTAGTCCCAGCTACTTGGGAGGCTGAGGTGAGGGGATCACCTGACCCCAGGAGATTAAGGCTGCAGTGAGCCGTGATTACACCACTGCACTCCAGCCAGAGTGAGACTCTGTCTTAAAAAATAAATAAAAATGAAAATAAAACCCCTGAAATTCCATTTTAAAAAAGAAAAGTTTGAAATTCATCTTTATTGGTACTAATTTGACAGATGCTTTTCTAACAAAATATTTCCAAGAAGTTCAAAGATGTTGACTTTCCTTTGAATAGTTGGTTGTCTTCAGGTTGAGCGTAAGATTCGTTATATCTCAGTTATTAAATAAATGAATGTTTTCTAATTTTTCTTCATTTTTTTCCCTTTTTCCGTAAAGATGTAGCCATAGCTGTAACGTATAACCATGATGGGTCTTATAGCATGCAGGTAAGCCTTATTGGTTTTGTTCTACAGTGCAGAGCTGAATCTGACCTCTTTTATACTGAATAGGGTATTTTTTCACTCTCTGGTTTCTCTTAAGCCTTTGACTATTATGACTGTAGTTACGAGAATAACTTATGCTTTTATTTCAGACCCAATTTGGGGAAATTACCCCCATACAGTTTCTAACTGATTGTTTACTCAGTTGGGCTGTTATTCCTTTAAGAATAAAAACTTGGTAAAAAGTAAAAGCTTGAATCAGACATTCACAAGCCCCTAAAGTATGTGCATGTATTTACATCAAAAGCAGCAGTTCTCTCAAATTTTTTGTCTCAGGAACCCTGTACACTCTTTAAAATACCCACCAGAGCACTTTTGTTTGTGTTAATTATACCTCTTGATATTTACCATTTAGACAATTTAACTGAGAAGAACTAATTTATTATTATTTTTTAATTGTGGTGAAATACACATAATATAGAATTTACCATTTTAACTATTTGCATTCAGTGCATTCAAGTTGTTATGTAACCATCACAACCATCCATCTCCAGAACTTCTTTCTTCTTGTGAAACTAGAATTCTGTACTCACTGATTAAACAGTTACACTCCATTCCTTCTTCCCCCATCCCCTGAGAACCACGATTCTACTCTCTGTCTCTATGAATCTGACTATTCTAGGTACCTGATAAAAGCGGAATAATGTGGTATTTGTCCTTTTGTAACTGGCTTGTTTCACTTGGTACAGTATCTTCAAGGTTCTTCCATGGTGTAGCATATGTGAGAATTTCCTGTTTTTTTGTTTTGTTTTGTTTTGTTTTAAGGCTGAAAAATACTCTGTTGTATGTATATACCACATATTCATTATCCATTCAGCCATTAATGAACATTCAGGTTGTTTCTAGCTTTTGGCTATTGTGAATAATGCTGCTATGAACAGGGGTGTACAAATACTTCTTTAAGACTCTGTTTTTTGTCCTTTGGGGTATATATCCAGTAGTGGAATTGCTAGATCATATGGTGATTCTGATTCTTTGAGAAACCACCATAGTGTTTTCCATCGCAGCTGCAGCGGTTTGCAGTCCCATCAACAGTACACAGTGGCTCCAGTCTTTTCACATCCTTGCCACTACTTATTATTTTCTGGGGTTTTATTTTTTTGTTTTATAATAGCAATACTAATGAGTGTGAGGTAGTAGTATCTCACCGTGACTTTGACTTGCATTTCCATAATGACTAATGATGTTGAGCATCTTTTCATGTACTTATTGGCCATTTGTATATCTTGTTAGAAAAATCTGTATTCGAGTCCTCTGCCAGTTTCTTAATCTGGTTGTTTTATCATTGTTGTTGAGTTGTAGGATAAATCGAAAAAAATTTAAAACCTAATCACAAGTACACATTCTGTTAGCCATCACAGTGATAACATTATCACACGTTCAGTAGCCTCTCGAAAATTCCGTTGTGTACTTATGAGAGAATGAGGTTATAAAAAACAATACCTTAATCTTTTTTTTTTTTTTTTTTTGGAGATGGAGTTATGCTCTTGTTGCCCAGGCTGGAGTGCAATGGCGTGATCTCAGCTCACCACCACCCCTGCCTCCCGGGTTCAAGTGATTCTCCTGCCTCAGCCTCCCAAGTAACTGGGATAACAGGCATGCGCCACCATGCCTGGCTAGTTTTGTGTTTTCAGTAGAGACAGGGTTTCACCATATTGGTCAGGCTGGTCTCGAACTCCCAACCTCTCAGGTGATCCGCCCACCTCCGCCTCCCAAAGTGCTGGGATTATGGGCATGAGCCATCACGCCTGGCCTTCTTAGTCTTGTTATGATTTGTGGATGCCCTAAAAGGGTATTAGGGACCCTAAGGAACACATAGGTCATATTTTGAGAACCTCTACTGTAAAGTTCATGGTAATCCTCAATTAGAAGAAGACCATTACATTGGCAAAATGGAATGCTTAAATGGTTTTTAAAAAGTGGGAATTCAATCAAATTCCTATAGTAAGGTACCACTTCAGGAAATAGAATAACTCATTTTTAATATGAGCTAAGAGATGTCAAATCCTGCAGAATAGATTTGTCAGTGATATGAGGCCGGGTGTGGTGGCTCAAGCCTGTAATCCCAGCACTTTGGGAGGCCGAGACGGGCGGATTACAAGGTCAGGAGATCGAGACCATCCTGGCTAACCCCGTGAAACCCCGTCTCTACTAAAAAATACAAAAAAACTAGCCGGGCGAGGTGGCGGGCGCCTGCAGTCCCAGCTACTCGGGAGGCTGAGGCGGGAGAATGGCGTAAACCTGGGAGGCGGAGCTTGCAGTGAGCTGAGATCCGGCCACTGCACTCCAGCCTGGGTGACAGAGCGAGACTCTGTCTCAAAAAAAAAAAAAAAAAAAAAAAAGATTTGTCAGTGATATGTATTAGACCTCCCAACACTTTGAGACACATTGATTTTCTTTCTCTGAGATTCAGAAAAACCATGGAAAGTCTGCCTACTTGGGTATAAGGGCTATAATTCATATTAATGCCTCTGGTTTGAGATAATTTCTTGTCCTATGGTAGCTGGTAAAGTAGATTGCCAATTTGTTCTTATCTGCTCATGGAACTACATTCACAATTTTAAAATGTGTTTTCATGAATCTTTAAACAAAACAGTTTCCAATCTAACCTTTGTCCTAAGAATTCCACAAACATTCAAATGGCTGTTTTAGTAGGTTACAAAGCATAGTAAAATGTCATATTTAACTTAGGATAGATGAGAACCAATGTATAAATATTGCAGTATGACCTATTTCACCTTAGTCTACGTAATATATTTGAAAAGAATAGCCATTTAACTTCTACACTAGCATTATGGGAATTGAAATGAAGACTATAGAGAGAAGATTTAAATGGAGTTTTTACCTAAGGGAAATTTTAAAACAGAAAGGTTCCATGTCCTTTTATCAGCTTCCTTGAAACATTGTGAACTTTGTTCTTTGGCGTATGGTCTCTTAAAGTGAGAAAATTATGGCCAATCTCCAGCTAATTTATGTTCTTAAATCATAACTGAAACCCATGAATTGGGCCTACGTGTTGATAAAAGAATATCATCTAATTATGTGGTTCTGGCTTTTTTTTGGTGACTGACTTTGGCACAGGAAAACTAAATTTGACTTCAAATACTCAGAAATAATTTTGTATTACAAACGTAATATATGCAAATGAATTTTAATAATTTTGCATAACTTGATTTGTATTTTTGTTTCATATTTTTAGTGCTATCTTTATATATTTACATGAACCTTAATCTATAGCATTATGGATAAGTTATATAACTTTTTTTCCCCTTTTAATTATCTTCCTGTCATTTCTATATGAAGTATCTTGGTTAGGAATAGGGGAAAAGTTCCATGACTTTTTAAAATATATATATATGTTTAAGACGTATTTTATGTTTTAAAACTACCAATAGTGAAGAATTGATTCTGATCTTATTAATTCTGTAGGGTTGTTCATTTATTTTAAAGATCTTATTTTCATTTTTTTCAGATTGAAGATAAAACTTTCCAGGTCCTTGGCGATCTTTACAGCGAGGAAGACTGCACTTACCTGAAATGTTCTGTTAATGGAGTTGCTAGTAAAGCTAAGTTGATTATCCTGGAAAACACTATTTACCTATTTTCCAAGGTAATGTGTCTTCTTTATAATATCACTCCTGGGGCATGGGAAAAAACTGTTTGGCCGAGACATTTCACTGAAAGAGATTAGAAAGATCCAGCTTCCTTCGACCATTGCTGTGACCCTTTTCCCTCAGTTTCCCTCGCCATTCTGTGTTTCTTTGCCGAATTCCTGCCCTCTCTAGTTTCCCATTCACTTCTCTCATTCACACAGATGCTCATTGATAGACACATATCCATTTTCTTCCTGAATTCTGAAACAAATCCTTACATTTTCTTTGTCAGAGAGTATCTCCCTGCTCAGTGGGTGTTATTGTCTCAGGGCTTTGATGTCTGAACACTTTTCCCCACCCACCATCACCCTGACAACTGGAATCCTGGTGACTTTGGAGGAGGTGACCACTGAGAGAGGAGTCTGTGGACCAGATGTTCCTTGTGGGGAAGGTGGACAGTAGGAAGGTGGATGGCATTAGTGGTGGTCTCTTGACAGTCAGAGCCAAGGCAGGCTTTGTATGGTTTTGGTTAGGAGCCTGCTGGCCAGTGAGTCTGTAACCTTCTGCCTGGGCAGAGGAGGATAATGCATTATCAAATATGCTGTGGCCTCACAGTGCTTTGTGATGAGATTCCTTTGGTAGTCTAGTAAGTAAACTACTATATATGGAGTTGAGGATGATCCCACTTTGCCAGGCATTCCTTTCCATAGCCAATTGTGCTATAGTTATATGATGATAGAGGCAGTATAATGGAATGGTGAAGAGCACAAGTTCTAAAATGTGAAGATGCTTTGGTTCAAATCCTGGCCTTGCCACTTAACAGCCGTGTGACCTTGGCTGTTAAACTCTCTGGGCTTTAGTTCTCCTATCTATAAACAGTAATAATAACAGCAATAACAGTAATAATAATAGTTGCAGTGGCTTGTGCCTGTAGTCCCAACACTTTGGGAGGCCACGGCAAGCAGATTGCTTGAGACCAGGAGTTTGAGACCAGTCTGGGTAACATAGTGAGACCCCATCTCTACAAAAAATTTTAAACATTAGCCAGGCGTGGTGGTGTGTGCCTGTAATCCTAGCTACCCAGGAGGCTAATGCAGGATTATTAATAGGCTTAGGAGTTCAAGGTTGCAGTGAGCTATGATTGTGCCACTGTATTCCAGCCTGGGTGGCAGAGCAAGACCCTGCCTCTAAAAAATATTAATAATAGTACCTTCCTCATAGAGTTGTTGTGATGATTAATGATATAATATATGTGTGTTAAAACCAATTTCTAGCATACTGAGCATCTGAGAGTGGGGGTGCTACTGAAAATGGCTACCAGACAGTGGCTACTTGTTGTCTACAGTTAATGCTTTATTTTTATTTTATTTTTTGAGATGGAGTCTCGCTCTGTCACCCAGGCTGGAGTGCAGTGGCGCAATCTCGGCTCACTGCAAGCTCCACCTCCCGGGTTCACTGCATTCTCCTGCCTCGGCCTCCCGAGTAGTTGGGACTGCGGGCGCCTGCCACGTCGCCCAGCTAATTGTTTGTATTTTTTAGTAGAGACGGGGTTTCACCGTGTTAGCCAGGATAGTCTTGATCTCCTGACCTCATGATCCACCCGCCTCGGCCTCCTAAAGTGCTGGGATTACAGGCGTGAGCCACGGCACCTGGCCTAAATCTTTTAATATACTGTGAGGCATGTATACCGTTACCTCTTTACAGTTGGAAACCAAGGCTGAGAGGGGTTTAATAATTTGCTCAAGGTCATAAAGCTAGATTAGAACCCTGGTATTAATGGTGACTAATTTTTGTGTGTGTATGTGTGAGTCAGAGTCTCTGTCACCCAGGCTGGAGTGTAGTGGCGTAGTCTCAGCTCACTACAGCCTCTACCTCCCAGGTTCAAGTGATCCTCCTGCCTCAGCTCCCGAATAGCTGGGACTATAGGCGCGTACCACCACACTGGGCTGATTTTTGTATTTTTTGTAGAGATGAGGTTTTGCTATGTTGCCCAGGCTTGTCTCAAACTCCTGGACTCAAGCCATCTGCCTGCCTTGGCCTCCCAAAGTGCTGGGATTACAAGCGTGAGCCACTGCGCCCAGCCATGATGACTAATATTTAACAAATAGTGGGAAACAATTACCTCAGGTATGTTAGTAAAAATATAGTGATAGGATCTTGATTCCATTTTCAGTTTGTTTTCTGTTTCTAGGAAGGAAGTATTGAGATTGACATTCCAGTCCCCAAATACTTATCTTCTGTGAGCTCAGAAGGAACTCAGGGAGGCCCCCTAGCTCCTATGACTGGAACCATTGAAAAGGTAATGACATAGCATCTGTAGAGTGATGTTCAGTAAGTTTTAATACGTGGCTTTGTTGAACTTTGTCATTTATGGCCTTTTCCCTTTCTAAACCTTGCCCACTGGCAAGCATCCACTTCACAAAAACAAGAGGATCTATTACAGATTCAAATGTTTTATCACAGTCCTCTCTGAAAATACCCATTTACCTCATTTATGAAAAAGACTGCTGTTTTTGAAGGCAGGCATTTGCATCAAAGTACCAATAATCTAAATTGTCTTTTTATGATTAAAACTGAGCATTCATTAAGCATTATTCAAAAAAGCTGGTTTTGAATGTTAAATTTAATAGCAACAAATTTTTCATGAAATAGTGACATTTTCTTTAGTGTACATAGTTGCATCTGTGTTAATGTAAAAGGCTGGTATCGGTGAAGAACGATACGGTTTTGTGTTGAATGCAGTGTATAATTCACAGTTGCAATCCATACTGTCTAAGTCAGTTCGGGCTGCTAGAACAGAATACCATAGACTGGGTGACTTTTAAACAATAGAAGTTTATTTCTCACGATGCTAGAGGCTGGGAAATCCATCAAAGCACCAGCAGATTAGGTGTCTGGTGAGATTCTACTTACCGATTTCATATACAGCCATTTTTTCTCTGTGTCCTCACGTGGTGGAAAGGACAAGGGACCTCTCTTCAGGCCTCTTTCATAAGGGCACTAATGTCATTCCTGAGGTCAGATCCCTCATGACCTAATCACCTTCTAAAGGCCCCACCTCCAAATACCATCATCCTGGAGGTCAGGATTTCAACAAATGAATTCTGGGGGGATATAGACATTTATACCGTAGCACGTATTGATATAACATCAACTGGTGATAGATCAGTATCCGTTGTCTCCTTTTATATACTTGAATACAGTAGAGTCTCCTCAAATCCATTTAAGTCATAAAAACTCAACTGTATATGCTTGAAACAAAAAAAAGAAGAAGAAGAAAATAACTATTTAAATAGCGTGGGTGATTTCAGCCACCATTCTCCTTTGGACATATTTACCCCAAGTGGGTATGAGCTAGGAGACCTGGATCTGCCGTTAGCTCATTGGATTTCATTCCCATGGCCTCTCATAGTGTAGGCATCTCTGCACAACTCTGTTAGTCTCCCACTTAGTAGCCATGTTAACCACAATGAAAGTGAGACCATACAGGATCTATAAGTCCACTCATATGTATACAAAGGAAAACAGAAATCGCTTTCTGGGGTCGCTAATAAGTTTAATTCTGTTGCATGAAGGTTGTTTTCACATTTACTACACAGGGCTCTGAAGACTTCAGACACACTTACTATACTTGGCCCTAGACAACCCCAAAACAAGAAAACCAGTCAAGACCCTCATCCCTCTTCCCTGTCTGGTGAAGACATTTAAGTATATTAGTCCTTCCCTACAGTAGGCAATGTGTCTTGTTTCTACATTCTTGAAAAAAATGAAAGGATATCAAAATATATGGAGTATATTCATGTGATTCAAGCAAAACTAAGTGGTTTTGGGGGTGGGGACAGGGGACTAAGCAGTGCTACCCATCAACAACAGTGCCAGCAATGCCACATTGACCTGTAGGCCTCTGATTTGACCAGTACATTTGACCTGCAGGCCTCTGATTTGACCAGTACATTTGATCTGCAGGCCTCTGATTTGACTAGCACATTTGGGCTGTAGGCCTCTGATTTGACCAGTACATTTGATCTGCAGGCCTCTGATTTGACTAGTACATTTGGGCTGCAGGCCTTTGATTTGACCAGTACATTTGGGCTGTAGGCCTTTGATTTGACCAGTACATTTGGGCTATAGGCCTCTGATTCGACCAGTACATTTGGCAGATAGCACAACCACATACTACTTCTGCCTGTAAGTTTATATAACAACTCTATGGACCACAAAGGACCTCTGTGTTTTTGTTTTTTTTTTCTTTTAATTGATGTATTATTGTGTATATTCGTGGTTTACAACATGTTGTGAGTACATATAGACAGTAAAATGGTTACTGTAATGAAGCAGATTAACATATCTAGGACCTCTGTGTTTTCAAATATTAACCTGTCACACTGAATCTCAAGGTGTTTGTCAAAGCTGGAGACAAAGTGAAAGCGGGAGATTCCCTCATGGTTATGATCGCCATGAAGATGGAGGTAAGGAAATTATGAGTTCAGTTGCTAAGAGGACTTCGGGAGCAATCAGACCTAATTGTTCCTTTGGCTTATTTTGTAACTTAATACCACCTTAAATATGAAGAGCAATGAATTGACAAAGCATTAATTGTAGGAAACAAAACCAAACTATCTTTCTTGTAAAAAGATTTTTATTTTAATTTTGTGAAATTGTACCTGTCATTTCTGATTCTGAAATTAATGAAATTATCAATAGCTTGGAATCAGGTAGTAACCCAACTGAATGTTAACTGTTGGTGTTTTCTAAGGCCGAATCAAGGATACCAGGCATCAGTTTCAAAGTGAAAACCTGAATCAAATTAAATTAGCTGTTTAGGTTTTTAGCCGGTTCAAATGGTAGGTCAGTGATTCTTAGGCTGAATGTTGCAGTCCTTAACTTAGAGTGGTTCAATTAAGGATTTTTCAGCTTGACAATAGTGTAAAACCATACACGTTGAATGTACTCCTCAACTTACATTGAATTTATCTGGACCTGACCCCATTGTAAGTCAAGGAGCATGTGTACAGTTACCTGGGGAGATTTTAAAAACTGCTTCCCCAGACCCATTGAATTGCGATCTCCAGGATAAAGCCCAAGGATCAATACTTTTGAAAGGCCGGGCACAGTGGCTCATGCCTGTAATCCCAGCACTTTGGGAGGCCGAGGCAGGTGGATCATTTGAGGTCAGGAGTTCACAACCAGCTTGGCCAACATGGTGAGACCCCATCTCTATTAAAAATACAAAAATTAGCTGGGCATGGTGGTGCATGCCTGTAATCCCAGCTACTCGGGAGGCTGAGGCAGGAGAATTGCTTGAACCTGGGAGGCAGAAGTTGCAGTGAGCTGAGATCTTGCCACTGCACTCCAGCCTGGGTGACAGAGCAAGACTCTGTCTCAATTTAAAAAAACAAACAACAACAACAAAAAAAACAAGAACAACTGTTGAAAGCTTCCTAGGTGCAATTCTAACATGAAGCTCAAGTTGAGAACTGAGAGCTACACCAGAGCTTCCCAGTCATATCGTTGAATGGTCACTGCTGTGTCCTAGTGTTAATTCCTCTCAACTTGTTACCGTTCTCCCTGTGTGCTGTGATGTTAAAAATAAAAACAACAACAACAAAGTGTTGGAAAGCACTGAGAGACAACAAAACATCAAAGTTGGCTACAGTTTTCATTTTTGGTCTCCCTTTCTTGACTTGGTGTATACTGTCCTCATTAGTATTGCAGCTGTCTTTTGTCCTGTCTTGTGTCTCTGCAGCATACCATAAAGGCTCCAAAGGATGGCACAATAAAGAAAGTGTTCTACAGAGAAGGTGCTCAGGCCAACAGACACACTCCTTTAGTGGAGTTTGAGGAGGAAGAGTCAGACAAAAGGGAATCAGAATAAACTCCAGCAAGGAAATGGCCAATTAAGTAGTGTCTTCTCTCTCCACCAAAAAGAGAAAGTGCCTCCTGCTTTTCTCGGGGTCTCATAAAAAGCAGTTTTACTAAATGATTGTATGCTTGTGCTGAATGCCTTTCATATTTGAGAATCATGCATTTGGATCACAAATATAATAAATTATCTCAAAATATTTCATACTAATAAAGTTGAATTATTCTTTTTTATTGGAAACCAATGTATATTTCTGCCTCAAATTTTATACACTGTAGTCTCTTTTAGGAAGGGAGGAAGAGAAAAGGACATTTAATTAAATGAATTACTTTCCAGTTGCTGTTATGAAGAAAACGGGCAGTAACATGTTTCAGAGATGCCCTGGAGTTCAACAACTAAGGTTTTGTCTGGCCAAAAAGTAACTTACTAGGTAGTTTAAAATACATGGATATTAGCTGGGCACAGTGGCTTTCATCTGTAATCCCAGCACTTTGGGAGGCTGAGGCAGGCGGATCACTTGAGTTCAGGAGTTCAAGACCAGCCTGGCCAATATAGTGAAACCCCGTCTCTACAAAAAATAAGCCGGGTGTGGTGGTGTACACCTGTAGCCCCAGCTATTTGGGAGGCTGAGGCGGGAGAATCGCTTGAACCTGGGAGGCAGAGGTTGAGGTAAGTCAAGACCGCACCACTGCACTTCAACCTGGGTGACAAAGTGAGACTCCATCTCAAAACAAATATATAAATATAAATAAGGAAAGACATGGATATTGTTTCTAGTGTTTGTGATTAGAAAGTTTCTATCTAGGTTGCCTCTGCCTTTATTGTACTTTCTAAGCTTATAAAAATACATGTATTTTATATCTATTACATGCTAAAATATATTAATATAAATGTTTGGTAAATTTGAAAAGCATAATTTTACAGAAAAAGATAAGAATTAAAAGCCTGAGCCTGCTGAATACTTTTTTTTTAGAAATACTTTTTTCATTATGAAGAAAAACCATTCAGTTTACTTTTGTCTAGATTCCGTGTTACTTTTACTAACAGATGTGCAGCCTTTTGCATTTTTATATATTCATTGAAGTGTTAAATATTTGTTGAATTGAGTTCTTGTTGAATACATAAGACTATGCTAAATGTTGTGGAAAATACAGAGAAATATAAAAGATGGTCTCCGTACTTTAAGATGCCTATAATTGGGAAAGTAAAACATAATCATGTCTGCTATGATGAGAATGTGTGCCCTATATTTCACGTGTTAAAAACTTAATCCCCAAGTTCGTGTGTTGATTAGAGGTAGGACCTTCGGGAAGTAATTAGGATTGGATATGGTCATCAGGGTGGGGCCCCCATGATGGGACTGGTGGCTTTAAAAGAGAAAGAGAGACCTGAGCTGGCTTGCTCTTGCCCTCTTGCCATGTGATGCCCTATACCATGTTATGACACAGGAAAAAGTCCCTCAGCAGACACTGGTCCCTTGATCTTGAACTTCCCAGACTTCATAACTGTAAGAAATAAATTTCTTCATAAATTATCCAGTCTGTGATACTCTGTTTTAGCAATGCAAAACAGACCATGACAATGTCAGAAGTTACAGTTTTAGCAAGGGAGCCTTTTCCCCTTGCCAAACAAAATTTTCTCTGTTTAAGAGACAGAAAAGCGGCCGGGCACAGTGACTCATGCTTGTAATCCCAGCACTTTGGGAGGCCGAGGTGGGCAGATCACGAGGTCAAGAGATCGAGACCATCCTGGCCAACATGGTGAAACGCGTCTCTACTGAAAATACAAAGATTAGCTGGGCATGATGGTGCGCGCCTGTAGTCCCAGCTACTCGGGAAGCTGAGGCAGGAGAATTGCTTGAACCAGGGAGTTGGAGGTTGCAGTGAGCTGAGATCGTGCCACTGCACTCCAGCCTGGTAACAGAGTGAGACTCTGTCTCCAAAAAAAAAGACGGAAAAGCAAAGGTGATGTGATGGAAATTTCACATTGCTGTTTGCCCCCTTTTGGAGAATGCTGTTTGTATCCTTCAGTGGAACATGGTTGAGTTCACTGTTGCATTGTTAAGTGACTGTGTTGGGGATATGTGTATTGAAGGAATTCGAAGCCAGCCTGCCCAATTACCCACATATTGGTAGAATTCTTTCTTTAGGATCTTTGCCAGGTCTGGTGCTGTGTGAGCAGAGTTGTTTTGCACATGAATGCATCTGTTTCTGCTACAGACACTTACAGAGCATTTGCTGTATACTAGGGCCTCTGGAAACAAAGATGGTAATAAATGACCTCTGCCCTTGCCCTATCTAATGGGAAACAGGATCCAGCTGCATAGAAAAATGTAATATAGGCCAGGCATGGTGGCTCACATCTGTAATCCCAGCACTTTGGGAGACCGAGGCAGGTGGATCACCTGAGGTCAGGAGTTGGAGACCAGCCTGGCCAACATGGTGAAACCCCATCCTTAGTAAAATTACTAAAAGTAGTTGGGCATGGTGGCACATGCCTGTGGTCCCAGCTACGCAGAAGGCTGAGGCAGGAGAATTGCTTGAACCCTGGAGGCAGAGATGGCAGCGAGCCAAGATCGTGCCACTGCACTCCAGCCTGGGCAATGGAGTGAGACTCCATCTCAAAAAAAAAAAGTAATATAATTGACAATAAGTGGTATAATATACCTGTCTACTAGGTGCCATGTGCGGTCAGGTGAGTGAGGTACTAAATTCTGCTTTGGGTCAGGAGGCTGAGGGAGAGGCAGTGATGTTTGAACTGGGCTTTGAAGGATAGCTGTTTGCCAGATGGAGAAAGGTGGTGAGTCCAGGCCGTTGCAGGCAGAGGGACTCACAAGGTCTAGGACGGTAAGGCATGAAGGCATGCAACGTGTTGGGGGCACAGAGTGGATGGCTCAGGCCACTAGGCAGAGAAGGGCAAGCAAGGGATGCAGCTGCCTAGCAGTAAAAGGCCTTCTCTTGTCCCAGAGGACTTCATTCTGGAGGCAGTGAGGAGCTGCTGGAGATTTTCAACCAACTTGAGTTTTTCAAGTTGTATAATGTCCACAGTCTGGAGTACAGGCTGGAAAGTGAAGAGAGGCTGGAGACAGTCCCAGACACCAGGTATGTGGGCCAGGCTGGCTGCAGCGGCTCAAGCCTATAATCCCAGCACTTTGGGAGGCAGAGTCTGGAGGATCACTTGACACCAGGAGTTGGAGACCAACCCCACACCGCCTGCCCCAGGTCTCTACAAAAAATTTAAAAATTAGGCATGGTGGCGCATCCCTGTAGTCCCAGCTACTTGGGAGGCTGGGGTGGGAGGATTGCTTGAGCCCAGGAGTTCGAGGTTACATTGCTCTATGATCACACGTCACTGCACTCCAGCCTGGACAATAGAGTGAGACCCTGTCTCAAAAAGAAAAAGAAAAAGTACAGGTCAGGGTGGGGAAAACAGACTATGGTGCACATCGTGACTTAAAAGTACTTCTCCCTTGGATAAGACCCATTACAGGCATGGACCAAAACAGTCATTGGTTGGAAAAAAGCAGCTAACTACCTTCTCTTTGATAGCAGCGTGGCTCAGATATTTAATAACCAAGAGAAGAACAACATTTAAGAACCCCAATGATTGCTTTTTGATCACAGGGGAGAACACATAGCATTGTAGTTGAAATACAGCAGTTAAAATTCTTGCATTCAGACCCTAGCTTTGTCACTAATTAGCTGTATTGCCTTGGGCAAGTCATTTAACCTCTCTCAGCTTTATTTGTAAAATCTGAGGTGGCAGCACTACCTCACAGGCTTGTTTTGGAGCTTAAAGGAGAAAACGTAGAGGTTGCCTTTAGCATTGTACCTGGAAAATCATTTATACTTGCCTGGTAGTTATTGCCAACTCTGGTTCTTGCTAGGGAGCAATTAAGAAACTGCCGTAAATTCAGCCTAGCTGGTTACTCTTGCCAGGAAAAATCCCAGGTCCCAGGATGGTGAAAAATCCTGCTTGGACATGCATCACCCTGACCCCTCTCTCCCCTCCCTTCCCCAGCTGTAGCCTGCTCCAGTGTGACCCAGGAACCTGTCAACCACTGACAGACTGTGTTGCTGCCGGACTGTCGGGGGAAGCCTCCGTCAGTAGGTAGAACTGTGTGCTGGTGGGACAGCAGCCCACCCATTTGCATGAAGGCTGGGTCAACTGAGGAACAACTCACTTGGAACAACTCACCTGGAACAACTCACTTGCATGAAGGCTGGGTCTGGACTTGCTCCACCTGCCACCATCAGTTGTCACATGTGTGTAGCTGGTGCTGGAGAGGAAGCCTGTGTCTGGCTTGCGCCTCAGTGTGGGCAGGCATCACACTTGCTGCTGGGCAGCAGAGTAGGGCGGTCTTTCATTGAGCTGAACTCTTTCCCCCTTTTCCTCCTCCACAATCGACTTCTCACTCCTGCATACTTACTGTTAACCCTCAACTAGTCCTCTTAGGAATATTAGAAGGTGAAATGTGCATCTGTGCCCTGCCTAGCCAGGGCTCTTCTGCTGTTGTCATGAAAGTATTTACAGTGTTGACAGTAATGTTTGCACGTCTATTACATCTTTCATCAGAAGATCTCAAAAAAACACTTCTAGGCGGGGAGTGGTGGCTCACGTCTGTAATTCCAGCACTTTGGGAGGCCAAGGTGGGCGTTTCACCTGAGGTCAGGAGTTCGAGACCAACCTGGCTGATATGGTGAAATCCTGTCTCTACTAAAAAAAAGATACGAAAATTAGCCGGGCATGGTGGCGGGGGGGGGGGGCGCCTGTAGTCCCAGCTACTTGGGAGGCTGAGGCAGGAGAATTGCTTGAGCCTGGGAGGCGGAGGTTGCCGTGAGCCTAGGTTGTGCCACTGCACTCCAGCCTGGGTGACAGAGCAAGACTTTGTCTCAAAAAACAAAAAAAAACAAAAAAAACCACACTTCTAGATTTTCACACTAGGCTTCAAAATACCCCGGAAGAGGAAAATGCGATTTAAACTGTGTGGTAGAAGAGATGGCTGTCCCCAAATGCTTTACTCCTTGCTTAGTACAAAGAACCTTAGGGTACCAGTCTCCTCCTGCTAATAAAACACTGTTCCCTGAGGGCTGACCCCAGGGTGCTGCCCCTAGAGGTTAGTAGTTTTTCCCCACCAGACTGGGAGTATAGGGCATCCCAAGAGGTCCTGCCCGCAGCTCTCAGCTCTCTGCCGCAGGTGGAGTGGAAACACTCTTGCCCATCCTCCCCCAACCCCTGGGAATGTCCCTGGCGACAGCATTCCTTCTGGATGGTGCCTGGGCCTTGAGGAGATTATACCCCTGATACCGATGATTACCTTGTCACCCTGACATTTGTCTCCCATTTGCTGGATCCCTGGGGACTCAAAATGCCTTGGTGCCTCTAACTGGCTCAGTCTCCTGCAGCGAGTTCCAAGTGAAGTGTGCACTCTCCTCTGCCACCTCCAAGCCACAGCACAGACGTCAGCTCCCTCCCTGCTAAGAATGGCTGATGGCATTCTCTGTATGTATACCACCCCTCATTACCATTTTGCTAAACTGTTAGATTAGATTAGACATAATTCTTATTCCAAAACCAGCCTCCCCCAGAAACAAAAATCCACTAACAAAAACAGGGTAATTTGGGACTTCTCCCTCTTCCCAGTTATTCCTTTATCATTACCAACTATGTCATAAAAGTATTATGGTTTTTTTCCATTATTGAAAGCAGGCAGTTAAAAGTGCTACTCCAGTGAACACATAAATGATAAGAAGGTGAAACCGCCAGGCTAGGAGCAGTGGCTCACGCCTGTAATCCCAGAACTTTGGAAGGAGGAGGCAGGAGGATTGCTTGAGCCCAGGAGTTCAGGAGTTAGAGACCAGCCTGGTAGGGAGACCCTATCCCTACAAATAATTTAAAAAATTAACTAAGCATAGTGGCAGGCACCTGTGGTATCAGCTACTTGGGAAGCTGAAGTAGGAGGATTGGCTGAACTTAGGAGTTTGAGGCTGCGGTGAGCCGTGATCGCGCCACTGAGCGACAGAGCGAAACTCTGCCAAAAAAAAATAATAATAAAAATCTATTTAGAATGGGAGTTTATATTAAAACATTTCTCCAGACTAACTGATCCTCTGATTGCTTAACTTACAGAAGACGACTAATCACTTGAAACCTTAATAGAAATAATATGTTTCAACATTGCTGAGGAATTTGTTAACTTCCCAGATGAAAATTCTGGGATTAGGTGGTGAGTAGAGAAACAGGCAGTGAGGGCCAACATTCAGAGGTTTGCATTTCATGAAAGGGCTTTGGAAGTATCTGAAATTTGGAGAAATGTACTTAGGAGGTGGGGTCTGTGACAGTTTAGGTCTTATATACACAAGCACAAAATTTCACCCTCCTCCTAGAACATCAGGGAGATGGATTAATGAGAAAGATGTGACTCACCAAGGGTAATATTACATTTATAAACACTGAAAGAATATACCAGTTTAGAAACTCTTATCATCAACCCTGCTTTTTCAGATGTTTTTATTCTTGTATTTTTTGCACATTTTTATTATTTGCTAATGTAATTCTCCTTTCCAAAAAAAAATCTGACTTGCTTAAGTGAATGTTTAAAGAAGTTAAAAACTGCACAGTGGAATCCACATTTAGGAAACTCCTTTATGAGCAGAAATATTTGTCTCTTCCTCAAACAGAAATTTCATGTTGCTGTTAAAACAAAGTGACTTGATTTCTTAGATACACTAATAAAACAAACAGTATAATGTATCAACACTTTAGTTATGATTTCTTCTTTTTTATATATATATTTTTAGACAGGATCTTGCTCTGTCACCCAGGCTAGAGTGCAATGGTCATCATCACAGCTTACATCAGCCTCAGCCTCCTGGGCTCAAGTGGCCCTCCCACCTCAGCCCCACAAGTAGCTGAAACCACAGGCATGCACTACCATGCCCAGCTATTTTTTATTTATTTATTATTTATTTTTGTAGTCTCACTTTTTTGACCAGGCTGGTCTTGAACTCTGGGTCTCAAGCGATCCTCCCACCTCGGACTCCCAAAGTGTTGAGATTACAGGCATGAGCCATTGTGCCTGGCCTTTTTATGACTTCACAGCGAGAAATGTACCTCTCGTTCAGATCAGAATATTTATATTGATCTGACTTGTGTGTTTCTCCTGAGTGAAAAGAGGATGGAAGCCAAATTATAATGATGAGGTTTCTTGATGAGCAGGGACCCAAATAAAAGGAAGATGGCGCATGGTTTTGTTCTGCAGAGGATATGACAATTTGATACATGTCTCTCCACAAAAGGAATGCATACGGGGGCTACAGGTTGAAGATACATGCTAGGAGTTCTCTCCCTGCAGAGTTCCCATTTTTCTCCTTCACTTGCTCATCTCCATTTTGTTGACATATTCTTTCTTTAGATGTATTAATACCATTAGCCTGTTTTCCCTAAAATTGTCTGATGACAGGAATCACCTGGAGTGCTTGCCAAAAGTAGATTTCTGAATTAGAATCTCTAAGGGAAAGGCCTGGCATTCTGTATACTTAACAAATGCCCCAAGTTGTTCTGACCAGGAAGGTTTGGGAACAATGAGTTGGTCTAGTGCATCTCAAAATTTAACATTCCTACTAATCACCTGCAGCTACCGATTCCACTGGTGTGGAGAAGGGCTGAGAGAGTCTCCATTTCTAACATGCTGCCAGGCTTGCAGCCCGAGGACTGCGTTTATTTTATTTTGAGATGGAGTTTTGCTCTTGTTGCCCAGGTTGGAGGGCAATGGTGTGATCTCGGCTCACTGCAACCTCCGCCTCCTAGGTTTAACCGATTCTGCTGCCTTAGCCTCCCGAGTAGCTGGGATTACAAGCATGCGCCACCATCCCCAGCTGATTTTGTATTTTTAGTAGAGACAGGGTTTCTACATGTTGGTCAGTCTGAACTCCCGACCTCAGGTAATCCGCCCGCCTCAGCCTCCCAAAATGCTAGGATTACAAGTATGAGCCACCGCGCCCAGCCCGAGGACTGCATTTTGAGGGACATGCATCAGTGATTCTCAAAAGGTGGTCCAGGGCCAGCAGCAGCAGCACTACCTGGGAAGTTATTAGAAATGCAAATTCTCAGCCCCACCCTACATCTCCGGCATCAGAATCTCGCGGGTGAGGCTCAGCAAGGCGTCTGGAGAGATTTTTATACATATGAAAAATCAAGAACCATAGATCAGATCTGTAGTTAGTTAGGCTTAGCTGCTTCTTACTGCTTCTGGCTGGAAAGTTATTTCACTGGAGATAAACATTTGAATATTTCTAATCTTATTCGTTTTGTGTACATTTACGTAGTTTAACTCCACTTGGGGAGGTGCCTTGCTAGCCCCTTTGTAAAGAGTTCAGGGAATATTGGCAAGAAAGTCATCTTGGGGTATTTTGGGGGAAACTGTTCCTTGTTGGCTTCAAATTTAATGTTTAAAGATCACTACGGAAACCGCGTTAGGTTAGAACAGGCTTTGCAAATGCAAATGGGAAAGGGACAAGCACACAGACAGCAGTGAGTGAGGCAGCATGGGGTAAAGGGGAGGAGAGGTTTGGTGAGCTTTGGACCTTGGAGAGCAGCTACTCCTCAGCCCCACCCAGCTAGTGCCAGGCTAGGCGGGAATGTGGGCTCAGGGCAGTCACATCTTCCAACTTTTTGCGTGAAATCTCCTGATTTTGAAATTTTGGCCAACTCTTAGATTCATGGTAAATATTCCGTGTGCCTAACCAAGTTGGCCTTGGTCGGCAGCTCTGCCTTGGAGGAACTAGCTGGGGAGATGATTCACCAGCCTTGCTGCCCCTCCATGGGTCACCCTCACAAAGAAGCAAGCCAAGGCTGCTCTGCCTATGGAGTAGTGGTTCTTTTGTTTCTTTACTTTCTTAATAAACTTGCTTTCACTTTATAGATTCGTCCTGAATTCTTTCTTGCGTGAGATCCAAGAACCCTCTCTTGGGGACTGGATTGAGACCCCTTTCCCACAACACTATTACTTACTTCTGGGGTTTTCATAAGAATTAATTTACATATGAGAGTTCCCTTCTCTCCCTTGGACACTTTCCCCAGGAGTCCTTTGCTTTCTCTTTTTTGTTTGTTTTTGTTTTTTGAGACATAGTCTCACTCTGTCCCCCAGGCTGGCTTACAGTGGCGCCATCTCGGGTCACTGTAACCTCCGCCTCCCGGGTTCAAGTGATTCTCCTGCCTCAGCCTTCCGACTAGCTGGGACTACAGACACGCACCCCCACACCCGGCTAATCTTCGTATTTTTAGCAGAGACAGGGTTTCACAACATTGGCCAGGATGGTCTCGATCTCTTGACCTCGTGATCCTTCCACCTTGGCCTCTCAAAGTGCTGGGATTACAGGCGTGAGCCGCCACACCTGGCAGGTCCTTTGCTTTCAAAACACCATTGAGTATTTCATTGTTGTCAAATTAAATCCAGAGTAGTATCTGAGATTCCATGTCATCTAACATGCTGTGGAAACTACAAAGCCTCCAAACAGGTTTCTACAGAGACTACTACTCTTTGCCTTCCTCAATTAATTACACAGAAAGGATGGGAAAGGTGCATAGGGTGAAGGGGGAGATCAGGAAAATACAAACAAAGAAGCCAGGCAAGCTGAGGTATCGCCCAGCTCTGGTGGTCCAGTGCTGGGAAACCCAACCACCAATTACTTTCCAGGCCCCATGAAAGGTAAGTCAGCTCCTCTGTCCAAGTAGCAAACTGATCAGCCGAGGGTTAGCACCCATGGAAATTGTTGGAACACTTCATGTTGGAAAATGAAGTTTCAGATTGTGTAATCCCTCTAGAAGCAAAGAATACTTAACAGGAAAGTAATTCCAGAGGCAGATCCAGGTTTTGCAGGTCCTGAAACTTACACAATTTGGGGAGAACTTATTTAAGAAAAAGAGTGTGAAATGACATATACAAAAATAGTTTTGAAAGTACACGGCAGTCTTAGCCAAATGTGGTAGAATGTTTACTTCTAAAATTTTACAAAAATCAGATGACTAGAGACTTGGAAGGGGCCCATACAAGCAGGGGTCCTGGAGGTTCCTAAGTATCCTGGAACATCAGCCTGTGTCCTGGTGACCACTGGAGGGCTGGGAGGGGTAGTGTCCAGAATGAAAGTGTTGGTGCTCTGGGAAGCTGGTGATGTTCCGTGTCTTGACCTAGGTAGGAAGGTGACTACACAGTGGGTAATTTCACAACAATCTGTTAAACTGCACACTTGGGTTTTTGCTTTTTTTTTGAGATGGAGTTTCGCTCTTGTTGCCCAGGCTGGAGTGCAATGGTGCAACCTCAGCTCACTGTAACTTCTGCCTCCCAGGTTCAAGTGATTCTCCAATCTCAGCCTCCTGAGTAGCTGGGGTTACAGGCACCTGCCACTACGGCCAGCTGATTTTGGGTATTTTTAAAAGAGATGGGGTTTCACCATGTTGGCCAGGCTGCTCTCGAACTCCTGACCTCAGGTGGTCCGCCTGCCTCGGCCTCCCAAAGTGCTGAGATTACAGGCATGAGCCAAGGTGCCTGGCCTAGTTTTTGCACTTTTATGTATACTTGTTATATTTCATAATTTAAGAAATCATTTGGCCCTTTTCTAAGTTAGGGAAAATACTCATTGGATGAAGTAGGTCTTCAATAAATACTTGTTGAATGAGCTAATGAACGAATAATTTTCAAATATATTCAGAAAATATATAGGAAAGGCCTAAATGTGTAAGGACATGTTATTAAATATTTTATAGTGGCTGGGTGTGGCGGCTCACACCTGTAGTCCCAGCACTTTGGGAAGCTGAGGAAAGAGATCACCTGAGGTCAGGAGTTTGAGACCAGCCTGGCCAACATGGTGAAACCCAATCTCACTAAAAATACAAAAATTAGCAGGGCGTGGTGGTGTGCACCTGTAAGCCCAGCTACTGGGGAGGCTGAGGCAGGAGAATCACTTGAAGCCAGAAGGTGGAGGTTGCAATGAGCTGAGACAGCACCATTGCACTCTAGCCTGGGCAACAAGAGTGAAACTACATCTAAAAAAAAAAAAAAAAAAAGACTGGGTGCAGTGGCTCACGCCCGTAATCCCAGCACTTTGGGAGGCCGAGGCGGGAAGATCACGAGGTTAGGAGATCGAGACCATCCTGGCTAACACAGTGAAAACTCATCTCTACTAAAAAATACAAAAAATTAGCCGGGCGCGGTGGCAGGCACCTGTAGCCCCAGCTACTTGGGAGGCTGAGGCAGGAGAATGGTGTGAACCCAGGAGGTGGAGCTTGCAGTGAGCCGAGATCGTGCCACTGCACTCTAGCCTGGGTGACAGAGAAAGACTCTGTCTCAAAAAAAAAAAAAAAAGTTATAGTATTATTATAGTATAGTATATTATTTTAAGCAAAAAGAAAAGTAAGATTTAATGAGAGAAAATTATATTTTACTTCATTTTGCCTTTTCTTGTGGGGGACAGGGTCTCTGTCACCCAGGCTAGAGTGCAGTGGTGTGATCATGGTTCACTGCAACCTCTGCCTCCTGGGGTTAGCGATTCTCCCACCTTAGCCTCCCTAGTAATTGTGACTATTACAGGTGTGCACCACCAAACCCGGCTATTTTTTGCATTTTTTGTAGAGATGGGGTTTTGCCTCATTGCCTAGGCTGGTCTCAAATGCCTGGGCTCAAGTGATCCATCCACCTCGGCCTCCCAAATTGCTGGGATTTCAGGAATGAGCCATTGTGCCTGGCCCTCTATTTTTTTTATCCTACAAACCCATATTTGTCCACTCTAATAAGGAACTAGGATTGGAGGCAAAATGGACAAGAGAAACAGGTAGAGGGAGGTACAAAAGGGAACATCCATCATGTGTAGATATTTGAAGTTATTTATCTTGAGTTAATACAAGGCAAATCTTCAATTTTTTATTACAATTTATAAAATGCATCTTTCTCCTAAAAGAAATGTTCTCCTACTTTTCTTTGGTGATGATCGATATTGTGCCCAAACTGACGGAGTACATCACTCACTCTTTGGAAAATCAATTTCTCAAGTAGTCAGAAATTAGGATAGCTACATGAGAGATTTTTAATAGCCAGAGCTTTCAGATCTGCAATTACCTAATTATACTACATGCTTCATTTTCATTCCTATTTAATTCAAGAAATTAAGGATCTATATTATCCCTGTTTTCAATATCAAAATCTGAACAGGTAGTGTGATAATTTTTCCTAATTTGTGAATGTGTAGTTACGTAAAACCTTATTAAAGAGCTATTTTATTATATGTTTAATTAATTACCTTTGTTGTGAAGTCTGGGCATACATACGGGGGCAAAGCACTCAGAAGGAGGCATAAACAAAACAGTCCCTTGGCTCAAGCACTTAATAATTTACTAGGAAATCAGAAACATAAACCTGAATCAATTAACTTGCTAAATAAAGTTTATGTTCTTAAAAAAATGTATAAAACATCCAGGGAAATATAAATACAAACTAGATATTTGAAGACATTCAGGAATGATTCCTTTTCTTTTTTTTTTTTTTTTTTGAGTCTCGCTCTGATGCAATCTTGGCTCACTGCAAGCTCCGCCTCCCAGGTTCCCGCCATTCTCCTGCCTCAGCCTCCCAAGTAGCTGGGACTACAGGCGCCCGCCACCTCGCCCGGCTAATTTTTTATGTTTTTAGCAGAGACGGGGTTTCACCATGTTAGCCAGGATGGTCTCGATCTCCTGACCTCGTGATCCACCCGCCTGCACCTCCCAAAGTGCTGGGATTACAGGCGACAGCCGCCACGCCCGACCTCAGGAATTATTCTTAATTTTGTAGATGAGTTAACGGTATTGTAAGTTCTCCCCCTAGAGCCACCTTCTTTTCAGGACATATCCTGAAATATTACAAATCAAATGTTATGATATCTGAGATTTGCATCAAAATTATGCAGATTGACTGGGTGCGGTGACTCACACCTGTAATCCCAGCACTTTGGGAGGCTGGGGTGGGAGGATCACTTGAGTCCAGAAAGTTGAGGCAGTAGTGAGCTGTGATCAAGCCACTGCACTCTAGCCTGGGCAACAGAGCAAGACCCTTTCTCAAAAAAAAAAAAAAAAAAAAAAGCAGCTCATGGGGAATGAATGGGGTATAGATGAGATGAGACTGGCCTTGAGTTGATAATTGTAGAAGTCAGGTGATGGGTACATGGATAGGAAACCATTCAGTCTACTTTTGGATACGTTTATAAACTTTTAGCATAAAAATTATTACACCTTATTTAATCTTTCTTTCATTGTGAAATGAAAACACTAAATATTACTGAAGCCTCAGTGATTTGCCATCACCATTTGAAGCTCTCTCAACTTTAAGATCCCAGCAAGCCTGCCTCTTGTTTCCTCCATTGCTTCTATACAGGTCTCAGTATCTGTCCTGTGGTTCTCAGAAGCATGTACCCTGGAGGGATATAATGACAATGGTTTGGTTAGTGAGAAACTGATTGCTTGACTCTTGCCTGAACTTTAAAATCTCCACTTATTTAGGAATAAAACAGAAATAGTTCATCTTATGAGTTTCCTCAGAGGCCAGTGAAATCCTGAATTCTCTTGGATGAGAGAAACCTACAAGGATGAACTAACTAAAAGATGTGTCAGTTCTTCTTGTCTCTGATCTTAGTGTCAAGGCTATTCTGCAGAAGCTAGGGCCTTTGTCAAAGAACTGAACACTTAAACCTGTCCTAAGAGTTGGAGAAGCTAAAGGAAGATCCAAGGGAAAGAAATTTCAGGCTTGGCTGCTGCTTCCCTTGTGCCCTTCAAATTTCCCAGGAATCTTCCTCAGGGCCCTTCCTAATGGGAAACATACAAGGAAAGGAATACAGGGAAATATAGTTGAGATGCATTCCAAGCCAGCACGAGTTGTGTTCAGACTATAAAGTTCCTGAAAATCAAGCTAAAGAGTTTGGTTGGGCTGGGCACAGTGGCTCATGCCTGTAATTCCACCTGGGAGGCCAAGGCGGGTGGATCACCTGAGGTCAGGAGTTCGAGACCAGCCTGACTAACATGGTGAAACTCCGTCTCTACTAAAAATACAAAATTAGCTGGGCTTGGTGGTGCATGCCTGTAATCCCAGCTACTCAGAAGGCTGAGGCAGGAGAATCACTTGAACCTGGGAGGCGTAGGTTGCAGTGAGCCAAGATCATGCCATTGCCCTCCAGCCTGGGCAACAAGAGCGAAACTCCGTCTCAAAAAAAAAAAAAAAAAAAAAAGTTTGGTTGATATGGACAATGAGTGGCCACTGAAATCTTTTTTGAGCCAGAAGCGACATGAGTGAGGCTGGGCATGGAGGCTCATGCCCATAATCCCAGCACTCTGGGAGGCTGAGGTGGGAGGATTGCTTGAGCCCAGGAGTTCAAGACCCAGGAGTTCAAAACTAGCCTGGGCAACTTAGGGAGACACTATCTCTACAAACAATTTAAAAATTAGCTGGGAGTAGGGGTGCGTTCCTGAAGTCCCAGCTACTTGGGAGGCTGAAGTGTGAGGATCACTTGAGCCTAAGAGTTTGAGGCTGCAGTGAGCTGTTACTGTGCCACTGCACCGTGGCCTGGGTGACAAGATTGCAGTGGTGAATAGGACAGACTGGAGGGCCTGGTTCTGGTGCCCTGTATATATTTCAAGTGAGGGGTAGCTAGACGATCTGGAAGGCTCATGTGGAAAAGGAAGAGGCAGAGCAATGACTAGAAATTTTGCTGCTGGGGGCTAGTATGCAAAGCTTGCTTTTGTGTGTTTGGGGGATAAGAGCAGATCTACACACAAAGTATTCCTGCCCTTGACATTGCCTTTGTCCCTCCATTTTTTAAGCCTAGAACATTTAAACTGGGTCAACATCCCAAGTTTGTGACCCTAAACAGGGTCCTGAAGGAGAGGATACAAATGGACATTTATCATGTTTTGTGACACTCAATAATAGCAATTGAAAACCCTTACTGTGAGGGAAGGCACCAAGTGGGTGGAGGAAAATACAAAAGCTGGGCTGAAGCAGGAGAAAGCTGGGAAGCCTACACAAGGCTAAGCACACCTGGGCTCCTTCCTGGCCCCCAAGAGCTCCGGGGGAATGGGAGAGTTGAACTGGCAAGGAGCAATCCACTCTCACCATCGGCCTCTGGAACCCTGTCAGGAAGAGACCCCTGGACCACAACAGACACTCAATTTGGCAGGGAGAGCTGCTTAGAGAAGTGATAGTGGCAGCACACCAGTGGATGTGGAGCCCAGAAGATTTCACGTGGGAGCATCTGTAGCAGAGCACAGCCAGGGATGTCAATCCCCCTAGATTCAACTTGCTCCCATAAGAGACTTCTGCCCTAGGGGAACTGATGGACCTGAATTCTGCAGGGTGGTCTTGTCCAACAGACAGGGCCAGTTGGACCTGAGCACCCCTTGGTCTGCTGGCACTGTCTGACGGGCCCCAGCCTGGCTATGTCTGCTTGCAAGTCAGCTTCAGGTGCCCTGGAGTCCCACACCATAGCTTCTGTGCTGGTGGACTGTGTGTGACTGGTGGAGAGCTCCAGAGGGGTGGCCCCTACAGCCACACACAAGCCCACACACTCCCTCCCCAAACTGCAGCTTCCCCGGGGTCCATAGCAGCTCCCCACATCACTTTGTTGGCACGCATCTGCCTGGGTGGGTTTTGCAATCCTTGACCTGCCAGTATGGGAATGCAACCACCCCCATTCCCCCACTGATCACCATTGCAGATGGAGCCTTGGCAAACAGAGTCGGCCAGCCCAGCCCCTGTCAGCATCCTACCCTTCACCCTAGGTGACCACTCCTGTATGTGGGACACAGAGAAGGTACCCAGACCTGCACTTGCCAGCACTCTGCCCCCAAGCCAACACCACCTCCAGCACGATCACATGCACAGTCACCAGCAGAGGACCCCTGCACATCCCCGGCTTTGTTGCCTCCACCACTGTGGTGAATACCTGCAGGGAGGCAGATACCCTGCCACCTGCTAGCTCTTTGCCACAGCTGCCACTACCACTGCCACTGGCATGTGCAAATGAGGATGGATCTGCTGTCACTGCACTACTAAATGCTTTGGCTGACACCATCCATCAGAGTGTAGTGACCAGCAGTCCAGGAGCACCTCACTCCACCCCCTTACAGTGCAGTGGATTCCTAACCTTGAGGAGTCAGAGAACAAAGTCAGGGCCCAATACAAGTTCCCTAGAGTTAGAGCATACAGTCCAGGAGTTGAGGGCTGAGTGCTGGACCCCTAAAATCTTCCAGAAACAAAACCAGTCAGTGGAATCCACCTTATACCACAATCAAATCCTCAGGGTCATCAAATAGGATAAAAGAAAAAAATATATACAAAGGTCAGCAACCTCAAAGATTGAATGAAGATGCGGCCACAAATATGAGAAAGAATTAGTGCAAGACAGCTCAGAAAGCCAGAGTACTTTCTTTCCTCCAAATGACTGCATCCCCTCTTCAGCAAGGGTTCTAAACAAGGCTGAGATGGCTGAAATGTCAGAAATAGAATTCAGAATATGGAAAAGAATGAAGATCATTGAGCTGCAGGAATATGTTGAAACCCAATCCAAGAAAGCTAAAAATCGTGATAAAACAATGCAGGAGTTGACAGAAAAAATAGCCAGTATAGAAAAGAAAATAACCCATCCGATAGAACTGAAAAACATAATACAAGAATTTCATAATGCAATCACAAGTATTAATAGCAGAATAGACAAAGCAGAGGAAAGAATCTCAGAGCTCGAAGACTGGCTTTCTGAAATAAGATAGTCAGACAAGAATAGAGAAAAAGGAATGAAAAGGAATGAACTAACCCTCATGTTTAGGTTTAGTTTACGTAATCTTATGTAAGATTATGTAAAAGAGACCAAATCTATGACTCATTGTTGTCCCTGAAAGAGATGGGGAGAATAGAACCAACTTGGAAAACATATTTCAAGATATCATTCATGAGAACTTCCCCAACCCAGCTAGAGAGGCCAACATTCAAATTTAGGAAATGCAGAAAACTCCAGTGAGATACTTCACAAGAAGTTCATCCCGAACACACATAATCATCAGATTCTCTAAGGCTGGAATGAAAGAAAAAATGTTAAAGGCAGGTAAAGAGAAAGGCCAGGTTACCTACAAGGGGAAGCCTATCAGATTAACAGCAGACCTCTCAGCAGAAACCTTATAAGCCAGAGGAGACTGGGGACCAATATTCAACATTCTTAAAGAAAAGAAATTCCAACCCAGCGTTTCATATCTTGCCAAACTAAGCTTCATAAGCAAAGGAAAAATAAGATCCTTTTTGGACACCTTTTCAGACATGCAGATGCTGAGGGAATTTGTTACCACCAGACCTGCCTTACAAGAGCTCCTGAAGGAAGCACTGAATATGGAAAGGAAAGACCATTACCAGCCACTACAAAAACACACTGAAGTACACAGACCAGTGACACTATAAAGGAACCACATAAACAAGTCTGCAAAATAACCAGCTAACATCATGATAAGAGAATCAAATCCACACATATAGATATTAACCTTGAATGTAAATGGACCAAATGTCCCAATTAAAAGGTGCAGCATGGCAAGCTGGATAAAGAATCAAGACTCATTGGCATGCTGTCTTCAAGAGACCCATCTCACATGTAATGACGTGCATAGGCTCAAAATAAAAGGATGCAGAAAACTACCAAGCAAATGGAAAACAGAAAAAAAGCAGGGGTTGCAATCCTAGTTTCAGACAAAACAGACTTTAAACCAACAAAGACAAAAAAGACAAAGAAGGACATTACATGATGGTAAAAGGTTCAGTTCAACAAGGAGATCTAACTATCCTAAATATATATGCAGCCAACACAGGAGCACCCAGATTCATAAAACAAGTACTTAGAGGTCTTCAAATAGCCTTGAACTTCCTCATAATAATAGTGGGAGACTTTAAACCCTGCTGACAATATTAGACAGATGATTGAGACAGAAAATTAACCAAGATATTTAGGATCTGAACTCGGCACTGGACCAAATGGAGTTGATAGACGTCTACAGAACTCTCCACCAAAACCAACTGAATATACGTTCTTCTCATCGCCACCACATGGCACATACTCTAAAATCATCAAATAATCAGAAGTAAAACACTCCTTGGGAAATAAAAAAGAACTGACATCATAATAACCAATTTCTCAGACCACGGTGCAATTGAATTATAAATCAAGGCTAAGAAATTCACTCAAAACCATGTAGTTCCACGGTATTTGAATAACCTGCTCCTGAATGACTTCTGGGTAAAGAATGAAATCAAGGCAGAAATCAAGAAGTTCTTTGAAACTAATGAGAACAAAGATACAACATACCAGAATCTCTGAGACACAGATAAGGCAATGTTAAAAGGGAAATCTATAGAACTAAATTAATAGAACTAAATTTATAGAACTAATCAGGCTGAGCATGGTGGCTTATGCTAATAATCCCAGCATTTTGGGAGGCTGAGGCAGGCAGATCACTTGAGCTCAAGACCAGCCTGACCAACATGGTGAACCCTGTCTCTACTAAAAATACAGAAAACTAACGGGGCATGGTGGTGCGTGCCTGTAGTCCCAGTTACTCAGGAGGCTGAGGCAGGAGAATCACTTGAACCTGGCAGGCACAGGTTGCAGTGAGCAGAGATTATGCCACTGCACTCTAGCCTGGGCAACAGAGTGAGAGACTCCGTCTCAAAACAAACAAACAAACAACAACAACAAAAACAAGAACTAAATGCCCATATCAAAAAGTTAGAAAGATCTCAATTTGACAACGTAGCATCACAGCTAAAAGAACTAGAGACCAAGAGTCCACCAATCCCAAAGCTAGCAGAAGACGAAGAACCAAACTCAGAGCTAAACTGAATGAGACTGAGGCATGAAAAACACTCAAAAGATCAATGAATCCGGGAGCTTTTTTTTTGGAAAAAATTAAAATAGACCACTAGCTAGACTAATAAAGAAGAAAAGAGAGAAGATTCAAATAAACACAATCAGGGTCAGGCATGGTGACTCACGGCTGTAATCCCAGCACTTTGGGAGGCCAAAGCAGGTGGATCACTTGAGGTCAGGAGTTCAGACCAGCCTGGCCAATGTGGTGAAACCCCATCTCTTATAAAAATACAAAAATTAGCTGGGCGTGGTGGCACATGCCTGTAATCCCAGCTACTTGGGAGGCTGAAGCAGGAGAATCACTTGAAGCTGGGAGATGGAGGTTGCAGTGAGCCAAGGTCATGCCACTGCACACTAGCCTGGGCAACAGAGTGGGACTCTGTCTCAAAAAACAAACAAACATAATCAGAAATGTCAAAGAGGATATTACCACTGACCCCACAGAAATACAAATAACCATCAGAGAATATTATGAACACCTACGTGCACATAAACTAGAAAATCTAGAAGAAATGGATAAATTCCTGGACACATACAGCTTCCTAAGACTGAATCAGGAAGAAACTGAATTCCTGAACAGACCAATAACAAGCTCTGAAATTGAGTCAGGAATGAATAGCCTACCAACCATAAAAAGCCCAGATCAGATGGATTCACAGCTAGATGCTACCAGCTGTACAAAGAAGAGCTGGTACCATTCCTGCTGAAACTATTCCGAAGAATTGAGGGCCAGGTGCGGTGGCTCACACCTGTAATCCCGGCACTTTGGGAGGCCGAGGCAGGCGGATCACAAGGTCAGGAGTTCGAGACCAGCCTGGCCAGCATGGTGAAACCCTGTCTCTACTAAAAACACAAAAAGTAGCTGGGCATGGTGGCACGTGCCTGTAATCCCAGCTACCTGGGAGGCTGAGGCAGGAGAATTGCTTGAACCCTGCAGGTGGAGGTTGCAGTGAGCTGAGATCACGCCACTGTACTCCAGCCTGGGTGACAGAGGGAGACTCCATCTCAAAAGAAAAAAAAAAGAGAGAGAGAGAATTGACGAGGGGCACTCCTCCCTAACTCATTCTTTGAGGCCAGCAGCATCCTGATACCAAAACCTAGCAGAGACACAACAAAAAAATAAAACTTCAGGCCAATATCCTTGATGAACATTGACGTAAAAATCCTCAACAAAATGCTGGCAAACTGAATCCAGCAGCACATTGAAAAGCTTATCCACCACAATCAAGTAGACTTTATCCCTGGGATGCAAGGTTGGTTCAATATTATTCAAATCAATAAATGCAATTCATCACATAAACAGAACCAAAGACAAAAACCACATGATTATCTCAATAGGTGGAGAAAAGGCTTTCAATAAAATTCAACACCCATTCATATTAAAACTCTCAATAAACTAGGTAATGAAGGAACATACCTCAAAATAATAAGAGCCATCTATGACAAACCCATAGCCAACATCATACTGTATGGGCAAAAGCTGGAAGCAATCCCCCTGAAAACTGGCATAAGAATGCCCTCTCTCACCAATTGTATTCAACATAGTATTGGAATTTCTGTCCAGGGCAATCAGGCAAGAGAAAGAAATAAAGGACATCCAAATAGGAAGACAGGAAGTCAAATTATCCCTGTTTGCAGATGACATGATCCTATACCTAGAAAACTACATAGTCTCAGCCCAAAAGCTCCTTAAGCTGATTAAAAACAAAAAACAAAAAACAAACAAAAAACTTCAGCAAAGTCTCAGGATACAAAATAAATGTGCAAAATCACTAACATTCCTATACATTAATAACAGTGAAGCTGAGAGCCAAATAAGAAATGCAATTCCATTCACAACTGCCACAAAAAAATATAAAATACCTAGGAATACAGCTAACCAGGGAGGTGAAAAATCTCTACAAGGAGAACTACAAAACACTGCTCAAAGAAACCAGAGATGATACAAAGAGAAAAATATTCCATGCTCATGGATAGGAAGAATCAATATCCTTAAAATGACCATACTGTATAAAGCAATTTATAGATTCAATGCTATTCCTATTAAATTACCATTGACATTCTTTGCAGAACTAGGAAAAACTAACCAGGCATGGTAACATGCACCAGTAGCCCTGGCTACTTGGGAGGCTGAGGCAAGAGAATCGCTTGAACCCAGGAAGTAGAGGTTGCAGTGAGCCAAAATAGTGCCACTGCACTCCAGCCTGGGTGACAGAGTGAGACTCTCTCAAAAAACAAACAAACAAACAAAAAAAACACTAGAAAAAACTATTTTAAAATTCATATGGAACCAAAAAAGAGCCCAAATAGACAAGGCAATCCTAACCAAAAAGAACAAAACTGGGTCGGGTGTGGGGGCTCACTCCTGTAATCCCACCACTTTGGGAGGCCGAGGCGGGTGGATCACCTGAGGTCAGGAGTTCGAGACCAGCCTGGCCAACATGGTGAAACCTTGTCTCTACTAAAAATAAAAAATTAGCTGGTCATGGTGGTGCACGCCTGTAGTCCTAGCTACTCAGGAAGCTGAGGCAGGAGAATCGCTTGAACCTGGGAGGTGGAGGTTGCAGTGAACCAAGATCATGCCACTGTACTCCAGCCTGGGAGGTTGCAGTGGGCTGAGACTGTGCCACCACACTCCAAAAAATAAATAAATAAATAAATGAGAAGAACAAAACTGGAGGCATCAAGTTAACAATCTTCAAACTATACTACAGCTATAGTAATCAAAACAGCATGGTACTGTTACAAAAACAGAAACATAGACCAATAGAAAAGAATAGGAAGCCCAGAAATAAGACCGCAAGCCTATAACTATCTGATCTTCAATAAACTTGACAAAAACAAGCAATGGGGAAATGATTCCCTATTCAATAAATGGTGTTGGGATTACTGGCTAGTCATAAGCAGAAGATTGAAACTAGACCTCTTCCTTATACTATATACAAAAATTAACTCAAGATGGATTAAACACTTGAACATAAAACCCAAAACTATAAAAATCTGAAAGACAACCTAGGCAACACCGTTCTGGGCGTAGGAACGGGCAAAGATTTCACGACAAAGATGCCAAAAGCAATGTGACAAAAGCAAAAATTGACAAATGGGATCTAATAAAATTAAAGAGCTTCTGCACAGCCAAGGATACTATCAACAGAGTGAACAGACAACAGAATGGGAGAAAATTCTTGCAAATTACGCGTCTGACAAAGGTCTAATATCCAGCATCTATAAGACACTTAAATTTACAAGAAAAAAAAAAACCCAAACCCATTAAAAAGTGGGCAAAGGACATGAACAGACACTTTTTAAAAGAAGACACACATGCAGCCAATAGTCATATGAAGAAAAGCTCAGCATCACTGATCATTAGGGAAATGCAAATCAAAACCACAATGAGATACCATCTTACATCAGTCAGAATGGCTATTAATGAAAAGTAAAAAAATAACAGATGCTGGTGAGTAAATAGAAAAAAAGAAATGCTTATGCACGGTTGTTGAAAGTGTAAATTAGTTCAATCATTGTGGAAAGCAGTGTGATGATTCCTCAAAGACCTAAAATAGAAATCACATCCCATCCAGTAATCCTATCATTGGGCATACACCCAAAGCAATATAAATCACTCTGTCATAAAGACACATGCACACGTATGTTTATGGCAACACTATTCACAATTGCAAAGACATGGAATCAACCTAAATGTCCATCAATGGTAGACTGGATAAAGAAAACATGGTACATATATACCATGGAATACTATGCAGCCGTTAAAAAAAATGAGATCATGTCCTTTGCAGGAACATGGATGCAGCTGGAGGCCATTATGCTTAGCAAACTAACACAGGAACAGAAAACCAAATACTCCATGTTCTTACTTATAAGTGGGAGCTAAATGATGAGAACACATGGACACATGGAGGTGAGCAGCACACACTGGGCCCTATCAGAGAGTGGAGTCTTGGAGGAGGGAGAGGATCAGGAAAAATAACAAATGGGTACTAGGCTTAGTACCTGGGTGATTAAATTATCTGTACAACAAGCCCCCGTGGCGAGGTGGCTCACACCTGTAATCCCAGCACTTTGGGAGGCTTAGGCAGGCAGATTACCTGAGGTCAGGATTTCGAGACCAGCCTGGCCAACATGGTGAAACCTTGTCTCTACTTGTAATCCCAGCTACTCGGGAGGCTGAGGCAGGAGAATTGCTTGAATCCGGGACCCGCAGGTTGCAGTGAGCCGAGATCCTGCCACTCCACTCCAGCCTGGGTGACAGAGCCAGACTCCATCTCAAAACAACAACAACAACAACAATCACCAAAAAAAAAAAACCAAAAACCAACAACCCATGATACAAGTTTACCTGTATAACAAACCTATACCCTTGAACACAACAGCTAAATTTTTAAAAATGTAAATTAAAACAGCAGGATATTGTTATTTTTACCTATTAGATTGGCAATAAGTAAAGGGGATTACAAAAATATGGATTTGGCAAGATTTGTAGGAAATGTACAATCACACACACTGGTAATGGGAGTACAAATTGGCATAACTTTTTTGACGGTCAATTTGGTAAAGCATTAATATGTGTTAAAATATCCCTTAATTCAGTCATTCCTCTCTAAAGAGGTTTTTTTTTGTTGTTGTTTGTTTTTTTGAGACAGATTCTCGCTGTTGCCCAGGCTGGAGTGCAGTGGCCAACCTCCGCTTCGCGGGTTTACGCCATTCTCCTGCCTCAGCCTCCCGAGTAGCTGGGACCACAGGCACCTGCCACCATGCCCAGCTATTTTTTTTGTATTTTTAGTAGAGACGGGGTTTCACCGTGTTAGCCAGGATGGTCTTGATCTCCTGACCTCGTGATCCGCCTGCCTCGGCCTCCCAAAGTGCTGGGATTACAGGGGTGAGCCACTGCACCCGGCCTTGAAGAGTTTTTTTGTACAGATATATCCACACAGGCATTCCAGGATGTATGACTAAAAATAATCATTGTAGTATTGCTTGGAAAAGAAATTTTAAAAATAAAATGAATAAAATAAAATAAAATTGGATTTCTTGTCTTACTATTGAGTTTTTAAAGTCTTTAACATATTCTGGATATAGGTCCTTTATCAGTTATATGATTCATTGTCTGGCTTGTTTTTTTTTCTCTCTCTCTCTCTTTTTTTTTTTTTTTTAGACGGAATCTCACTATGTTGTCCAGGCTGGAGTGCAGTGGTGCGATCTCAGCTCACTGCAACCTCTGCCTCCCGGGTTCAAGCGAGTCTCCTGCTTCAGCCTCCCGAGTAGCTAGGACTACAGGCACCCGCCACCACGCGCAGCTAATTTTTGTAGTTTTAATAGAGATGAGTTTCACCATGTTGGCCAGGATGGTCTCAAGCTCTCGACCTTGTAATCCTGCCGCCTCGGCCTCCCAAAGTGCTGGGATTACAAGCGTGAGCCACCGCGCCCAGCTGTTATTTGACTTTTTAAATGATGTCTTTTAAAGTGCAAAATTTCCAATTCTGATGAAGTCAAATCATCCGGCTGGGCGCAGTGGCTCACGCCTGTAATCCCAGCACTTCGGGAGGCCGAGGTGGGCGGATCACGTCAGGAGATCAAGACCATCCTGGCTAACACGGTGAAACCCTATCTCTATTAAAAATACAAAAAATTAGCCGGGCGCGGTGGCGGGCGCCTGTAGTCCCAGCTACTCACTCGGGAGGCTGAGGCAGGAGAATGGCGTGAACCCGGGAGGCGGAACTTGCAGTGAGCCGAGATTGCGCCACTGCTCTCCAGTCTGGGCGACAGAGTGAGACTTCGTCTTAAAAAAAAAGAAAAAAAAAAATCATCCATCTAAGGATTGGGATCAACCTGTAGATCCTTCTCAGGCACAAAAACAACCAACCCAATAAAACAGCTGGCTCAATGGTGGTGAACTAGGAAGCTGGGCTCTGTGCCATAGACTTCACCCAAGGTATGTTGCTCCACCACACTTGCACAGACTGAGCGAGGGATTCTCTTACACATTTCACAGCTATGCTGTTACTCTGTAGGGCTGTATCCTATTGATCAAGAATGAAAATAATCCCTTCCTCTCTCTTAACCCTTCCCACGTGGTGGCAGTTCTTTCCAGCTAGACCTGATCTGCCTATTGTGCTGTCACCAACACCTCCCCAGAGCTCACCCTGGCAGGCTTGACATGGACCTTTCTGCCTCCTCCTCTCTCCTCAGCTCCCATCCCCTGCATCTCCCTTCTGTGGCCAGGCTGTCCACAAAATTATTTTGCTTCAATGTGGTGATCTGTGGCCACAGCATTTTCCTCTCTTTTATACCTTTGGTCAATTAAGAGCTGCTATGTTACATTTGATCTCTATTCTCTCTATTTTTTTTTTTTTTTTTTTTTTTTTGAGATGGAGTCTTGCTCTGTTGCTCAGGCTGGAGTGCAGTGGCGTAGTTTCAGCTCACTGCAACCTCTGCCTCCAGGGTTCAGGTGATTCTCCTGCTTCAGCGTCCTGAGTAGCTGGGATTACAGGCGTGCACCACCATGCCCAGTTAATTTTTGTATTTTTAGTAGAGATGGGGTTTCACCATGTTGGTCAGGCTGGTCTCGAACTCCTGACCTCTTCATCTGCCCGCCTTGGCGTCCCGAAGTGCTAGGATTACAGGCGTGAGCCACTGTGCTGGGCCACATTTGATCTCTAAAGACCTTTGCCCTGTCATCTCCCTGCTCAAATGTCCTGAAGGAGTCTCTCTCTCCCACAACAGATTAAGCTGTTTGGGCTGCACCTTTATTTGTGCGTTTGTGTGTGTGTGTGTGTGTGTGTGTGACCTTTAGATTTTCTCATTGATTTCTTTTTTTTTTTTTGAGACAGAGTCTCACACCGTTGCCCAGGCTGGAGTGCAGTGGCGTGATCTCGGCTCACTGCAACCTCTCCCTCCCAGGTTCAAGCGATTCTCCTGCCTCAGCCTCCCAAGTAGCTGGGATTACAGGTGCCTGCCATCATACCCAGCTAATTGTTTTAAATTTTTATTTCTAGTAGAGATGGTGTTTCACTATGTTGTCCAGGCTGGTCTCGAACTCCTGACCTCATGATCCACCCGCCTCGGCCTCCCAAAGTGCCGAGATTACAGGCTTGAGCCACCATGCCCGGCCCCTTCATTGATTTCTTTTGGTGCATACATTCTCAGAATGCTCATCTCACAATATTAGCATTGTGTTATTTTTATTGTTTTCTTTTTTTTTTTAATTCTTTTTCACAGTGCTATAGGCTAACCTGACCCTGATACTAACCTTTTTTGGTTTTATTATATTTATACAAAAACCTTCCCTTTCTCCAAACTCTTCTCTCTTCATCCAGCCCAAATAATTTCTTTTAAAAGTGTGACATATCACGAAGGCAATGGAGAAAACGACATTTATTTACTGTATAGCCCCACAAAAAACACCTCGAAACTCTAAAGTGCTTGTGAAATGTGTTTCTGAGTTTCATATGTCTTATTTTGATTGAAAAATCCCTGTGCAGAAACCACATTGAACAGGATGACATGCTCAGGGTCAAGCAAATTATAGGTGCTTGGAAGATTTTATAAATGTGTATGTGGTTTTCCTAGTTTGCTATCTACACTGAAAACATTCATCCAAGAGATATTTATTTTTTAAGAATAATTATTATTTCCCCTTACCACATGCTTTTTTGCAGTTGAACTATGCTAACTTTCCAAATACTAAATATTTCTGTGCTTACTCTTGGTTATATATAAATATTTCAGGTTTGTTTCAGTTTTCACTTATTTCTTGAAGTTAAGAGTACTTATTACTCTCAATTGTTGAGCATCTACTCCAGCACAGCCACTGCTGAGGCACATGCTGGTCAATATGGTAGCCACTACCAACTGAGGCAACACTTGAAATATGGCTCGTCCAAATTAAGATATACGTTAGGCATAATAATATACACATCAAATTTCAAAGACATACTTGCAAAAAGAATATAATATATGTCATTGATATTTTATATTAAGCACATGTTGAAATGCTGATATTTTGGAGATCTTGGGTCAAATAAGATGCTATAAACAGGCCGGGTGCAGTGGCTCATGCTTGTAATCCCAGCACTTTGGGAGGCCAAGGTGGACAGATCACTTGAGGTCAGGAGTTCGAGAACAGCCTGGCCAATGTGGCGAAACTCCTTCTCTACTAAGAATACAGAAATTAGCTGGGCGTGTTGGTGGGCGCCTGTAATCCCAGCTACTTGGGAGACTGAGGCGGGAGAATCACTTGAACCTGAGAGGCAGAGGTTGCAGTGAGCTGAGACCGAACCACTGCACTCCAGCCTGGGCAACAGAGAGAGACACTGTCGCAAATATTTAAAAAATTAAAAAAAAAAAAAAAGAGAGATGCTAGAAACAAAACAGGTGAAGCCTGTTGTTTCTTTTTACATTTATTTTACATTTGCTAGTTTATTTATTTATTTTTTTGAAACCAAGTTTCGCTCTTTCACCCAGGCTGGAGTGAATTGGCATGATCTCGGCTCACTGCAACCTCCACCCTCCGGGTTCAAGCAATTCTTTTGCCTCAGCCTCCTGAGTAGCTGGGATTATAGGCACCCGCCACCATGCCTGGCTCATTTGTATATTTTTAGTAGAGACAGCATTTTGCCATGTTGGCCAGGCTGGTCTCAAACTCCTGACCTCGGGTGATCCACGAGCCTCGGCCTCCCAAAGTGCTGGGATTACAGGCGTGAGCCACTGCGCCCGGCCCATTTGCTAGTTTATTTAAAGTACATAATAAAGGATACAGAAGACAATTTAGATGAAGAGAAGCACAGGGCAAGGCGTTGTGGGAGAAGGTGCAGAGCTTTCATGCTCTCTCCAGGGTGACGCTCTGCAGGCACCTCCACGTGTTCAGCAATCAGGATGCTCCTCACTTTGTAAAATGACACTACAAGGAAAGTTAAACTTTCTTATTTGCCCGGTATTTGTGGCTTACATCATATTTGTCAGACAGTGCTGGTCTCAGCACTTCATATATTTATAGTGAATGAATGAGTGAAAAAATGCAACTGGCTATACTTTTCTGATCTTTTTTTTTTTTTTTTTTTTTTTTTTTTTTTTTTGAGACGGAGTCTCGCTCTGTCGCCCAGGCTGGAGTGCAGTGGCCAGATCTCGGCTCACTGCAAGCTCCGCCTCCCGGGTTCACGCCATTCTCCTGCCTCAGCCTCCCGAGTAGCTGGGACTACAGGCGCCCACAACCGCGCCCGGCTAATTTTTTGTATTTTTAGTAGAGACGGGGTTTCACCGTGGTCTCGATCTCCTGACCTTGTGATCCGCCCGCCTCGGCCTCCCAAAGTGCTGGGATTACAGGCGTGAGCCACCGCGCCCGGCCACTTTTCTGATCTTTGAGGGCAGCTCACAATAGTCTACCAGGAAGGAATCAAACAAAGTTACGGTTTGACGGAAATTTATTGTAATTCAACTCCATCTCATTTTGTAATTGAGAATGCTGAGGCTCAGAGATATGTTCATGCTTTATATACTATCCATGGAATAGACAGGAAAGCGGGGGGTGATTCAATACCACCATCCCTCTGTCATCATCGGTGGAAAATGTCTCAGTGAGGATTTCCAAAAGTATCCAGGGACAAATGTCCAGGATTCTAGAAGACCCTCTAGCTTGCTACCTGTGGAACTGTTTCACTCATTATGGTTTCAATGAATTCATTCTCTGCAACTGACTGGAGCTGTCAAGGACAAACACCCCAGGCTGAGCCTTGGTCTCATCTAGGAGTGGCCAAGCTGGGGCAGGGAGGTCCAGGGTAGACGCTCTGGGACAGTGGGACATTGTGACATCATCATTGGTGGTCTTGGACAGTTTCTCATTGCTGGGTCTCCAGTCCTAGCTGTTACTGTAAGCCCATGCCTCTACCATGAGGGTGGAGGAGTTAAAATCCACAGATCCACATGTACCTTGAGGCGACAGACTGGCTCTGGTGAATATTCCCATTTTCCTATTTAGAAGTTGACCCACTGAAATACTGCTTTTGTTGGTTCTTTTGTATGAAAGGAGTAATGGTGCCCAATTTCCTAGGGGCAGTTCCTGAGGTGTACCCCTTCATCCTGATTAAGAATCCCTTTTATAATGGTTCTTATTTATTTACTTTTAATTTTATTTTTTATTTTCTGAGACAAAGTTTTGCTCTTGTTGACCAGGCTGAAGTGCAATGGCGCAATCTTGGCTCACTGCAACCTCTGCCTCCCGTGTTCAAGCGATTCTCCTGCCTCAGCCTCCCAAGTAGCTGGGATTACAGGCATGTGCCACCATACCCAGCTAAATTTGTATTTTTAGTAGAGACAGGGTTTCTCCATGTTGGTCAGGCTGGTCTCGAACTCCCGACCTCAGGTGATCCGCCCACCTCGGCCTCCGAAAGTGCTGGGATTACAGGTGTGAGCCACCGCGTCTGGCCTTAGAATGGTTCTTAACATGGAGGAAAGAGGCTCATGCAGTCATTCCTTTGGCATCACCAGTAACACTGGCGGGTGAGCCAAAAGGTTCTTCTGCTTCTAGCCTCCACTGATAAGTTTGGTATGAGCTTTGAAACCGTGGCTTTCATGTTAGACTTCCTGTGGCTTCACTAGGGCCCACTCTGACTGAGGCCTAATCCTGTCTGCTTTACCCTTTAAAACATGGTTATAATTCTGAATTCATAAGATCTAAATGCCATGTTTTACTGAAAACAAAATAGGCTCCATCAGTCAATCGCATTTACCCTTAGGTATTTATAAATCAGCAAGCTTGAATCCAATAAGGACATTAGTGTAAATGTTGGGCAAAATTGAGAGCACCCAAGTTAAGTGTGGGAGGGTGGTGGCTGTGTATCTCAGACTAGTGGCTTTGAACTGTGTCTGTGTATAGTCACCCTGCAGGCTTAATTTTAGCTAGATGAACTACCAGAAATGTTAGCAATCTGTCTTTTCAGATTACTTCTGCTCTTTCTGCTAAAGACAGATTCTAGAAGTATGAAATCCTCACTTTTACATGTTTCCTTGAGCAGAACTGCAACTATTTTATCAGTGAATATTATGTCTTAATATGAAATTTTAAGCTTCTGTGGCAACAAGTATTTACATATTTATGAGTGCTGTATTAATTTTTTCATCGTTCTAGGTATACAGTGAGAGGGCGTGTGTGTGTATGTGTTGGGGGTGGGAGGGGGTAGAGAGAAGAGGAGAGATAGAGAGACAAGATAGTCAATTTTGGCTAGATGTTTCCATCTTATTTCTTATTATTGTACTGAGATTGTTACTATGGAAAAGTCATTAGAACTCCTGTACTTGAAAAAACTCAAAGCCTTAATTTAAATATCTGAAACATGACAAACAAGTAATATGAGCATATTAGTTAATATTATTTTGTTAAATATTGTAATTTATGCTTTATCTTCAGGATGCTTTTCCACTTAAAAAATAATCAGGACAATTTTAACAAATATGTTTATCTCACCCAATCACGACGATTGAGTAATAATTCTCCATTTCATATTCAGTACTGAGCCAGGAAGTACAGTAATGGATACAGTTGCTACTACATTTACCATCTGACCATATGGTATAACATACATCTGCCAAGGAGGACAAGCATTCCTTTACAATAACAAACAATATAGGCACTGTCTTAAGACAGACATCAGTTACATAACTCTTTCTTTTCATTAATTTATCCCACTCTGACTATGCAGCACATATATGTCGGGCACTCACTTTGACACTGAAAACCCAAAGAATTGTGCAACCAGGCCTCTGACCTTAAGCAGTGCAGTCCGGCAGGGGAGATGGTCATGTAGGCAAATGCTTATCATATGATATCATAAGTATAACAGAAGTACATGTAAGGTGTCAAGAGAAATGCAGGGAGAGAAACTTGCCTAACTGCTGGAATCCAAGGATCAGGTCAGGAGACAATCATAGAGAAGATGGTCTTTGAGTTGAGTACTGACATCTTGGTGGGAAATATAATGTGGCAGTCAAGAGAACAGACTCTGTAGCCAGACTCCGGGATTTCAAATCCCAGCTCTACTACTTGCTAATTATGGAATCTATTTTTTTTTTTTTTTCTTTGAGGCGGAGTCTCACTCTTGTTGCCCAGGCTGGAGTGCAGTGGCGCGATCTCAGCTCATTACAACCTCCGCCTCCAGGGTTCAAACAATTCTCCTGCCTCAGCCTCCTGAGTAGCTGGAATTACAGGCATGCATAACCATGCCCGGTTAATTTTTGTACTTTTAGTAGAGACGGGGTTTCGCCATGTTGGCCACGCTGGTCTTGAACTCCTGAACTTAAGTTATCTGCCCGCCTTGGCCTCCCAAAGTGCTGGGATTACAGGCATGAGCCACTGCGCCTGGTCTAGCTAGGGAATCTTAGGCATATTGTTGAATCTCTCTGTGCTTCCATTTTCCCCTTTGTAGGATGGGCATAATAACTGGGCATGCTCATAGGGTAGAAGTGAGAATTATATGAGTTAGTATGTGTCGCAGTGAGGATTACATAAATTAGTATGTGTCATGGGCTTTCCATGTATCAGACACATGGAAAGCCCTCAGTCAGTATTAGCTAGGAAGCCAGGGATAGGAGAATCGGAGAAAGCAAGGAAACATGCAGAGGTATGGCAGTCTTGGTTTGTGAAAACTGAAATATAAGGTGCATTTGGGTGGAGGGTGGTGGAAAATGGCAATGGGAGCAGATAGATTAGAGAGAACTTCAATGCCATGCCAAAGAGGCTTATGCTTATGCAGCCCTTGGAGAATTTTAAGGACAAATTCAAATTTGCATTATAGAAAGACAACCAGGGAGCAGTGGAGAAGTAGAGGCTGGAACATTAGCTAAGAAGTTATTGATAAGATGAGGAGAGATGATAAAGAAAAATCTCAGTACTTTGGGAGACTGAGGTGGGCAGATCATGAGGTCAGGAGTTCGAGACCAGCCTGACAGACATGGTGAAACCCTGTCTCTACTAAATATGCAAAAATTAGCTGGATGTGGTGGCACGCACCTGTAATCCCAGCTACTCAGGAGGCTGAGGCAGGAGAACTGCTTGAACCTGGGAGGCGGAGGTTGCAGTGAGCCAAGATTACACCATTGTACTCCAGCCTGGGTGACAGAGCTAGACTCCATGTCAAACAACAACAAAAAGAATTGGCTAAGAAATAGAAATAGTAGGGTGCAGATTTAAAAGTCATTTAGGAGGGAAAATTGATGAGATGTGGAGTAAGGGGATGAGGCAGGAAGAGTGGTGGATGACTCTTAGATTTCTAGTTTGGATGATTTGATGAAAAGCCAGAAGGAAAAGTGGGTTTGGGGATAAGGTTTTAGATTTGGTGAGCTTGATGGACCTGTGGAATGACCAGAATGAGTGTTTAGGCCTGCCACTTGGGGACTGGAAGTCAAGATTTGGGATTCCTCTGGATATGGGCAGTACTTGACATCGTGGGAACGTCACAGCGTGACACAGGTTGTATACAGAAGGATGTTCAGGAATGGTCAGGAAAGCCCAAAGAGAGTACAGCCAGCAAAGGAGAGTGGTCACAGAGCAAAGAGGAGATGCAGGAGAAGGTGGAGTCATGGAAAATGAACAGGAAATTCAAGGAGGAAGTGTTCAAATGCAGGTGAGAGGTCAATTAGAATAACTAAGGCCTGTACCTTGGTAGAGCTTAGGAAAACTCACAAACGATTATTTCAATGGAGTAGAACAGAGTGGAGCAAGAGACACATGAATCCTCTTCATTAACACCCTAGGTGTTATGTTAATACTTTAGGTCAAAAGCTAGGTAATCATGGAGAACATCCGGGGACATAGTCCAGTTTCAGGCTTGCTGCATGAGGCAGATCTGGCTTGTCCCTGCAGGACTGTTTACTCAGAGCCCAGCAAGGAGCTTGGCACATTCACATGCACCCATTAAATATTGGGGGAAAGAATGGATGAATGGTTTGTGGCGGCCAGAAACCTGCCTTGGTACAGCGGTGGGAGCTCCCAGTACATGGCTAGCTCCAGAAATTCAGGAGGCCTTTGGGAGTTACTACAGAAGTTCTGTTGTTTTGATGAGAACAAATTCGTTAGTTATAGGGTTGATCTGGTCTTTTAATGCCTGTGCTGGTGATGATGGTGATAACGGGTCTACTCAGGTGGGTCTTGCTCTGAAACATAGGTAAGCTCTTGGTCCAGTTTCAGATGTGATTTTCTGAGTGGGTTTGCTTTCTTAGCTGTTTTATTTCCTTCCTGTGTGAATGTGTCTTACCTCTCCAATTGGATACTACATTTCTGAAGGGTAAGGACCACTCACTCCACAGGAGTCTTCTGTCCACTTGCAGCACGAATTTGTCCACTTGATCCTCAGCTCAGAATCCTAGTGCTCCTCAGCCTCGGCCGACTTAGCGCCCAGGGCAGGTCACACCTGGACTGTCCGCCCTGCCTGACTCGACCCTCAGTGAAAAAATGTGTAGTTGCTTCCCGAATCTCACCCTGGACAGGCCGAACTGAGGGGATACTGAGAGCTAGCAGTAGGCAGGCCACCTGGACTCCCGCAGCCGGGCCTTGGGTCCCAGTGCACCCCACCCCATCCCACTCTAGGGTTGCCCCACTGTCTCCCAGCTGACACAGGTCTGGGGAGAGCCTGGGCCTCACTAACAGAGTGACAGCTACCGCAGGGTTGGACTAAGGTCTCCCCTGGGATGCCCACGCGAGGGAACGGATCTAAGTATGATACTGAGATGGGGGGGGGGGAAGAAGAAAACACGGAGCGGGGGTAGGTGTTTCCACTATCTTCTCTCTTTTTTTGGTACTGATGGGGAGGGGAGGTCTGGGATGGATGAAGCTCCTCAACCATCCGTTTCAGCCGCCCCCAGCCGCTCAACTTATCGGCCGCCGCTCGTCCCCGCTTCCAGCCCGCGTAGACCCGGCCGTGACCGTCCGGAAGGAACCGCGTAGGAAACGGAGGTGGGGTGTCCCCCGGCGCCCCCACTAGAGACCGCCCGGCGCTGCAGGAGGATGTCGGCGCGCGGAGGGCTTGCGTCGCCCGCCCCTCCCCCGCCGCGCCCCCCGCCTCCGCCCCGGGGGACCCCCGCGCCCGGGGGAAGCCCCGCGCGGGGTGCCCTCCGCCCGCCTCCGTCCCTCCGCCTCCCCGAGGCCCGGGGCTGCCTCCTCGGGCCGCGCCGGGCCGCCCCGCACTGCGCATGAGCGGGAGCCCGGCAAGCCCGTGAGAGGAGCCGCCGCCGCCGCCGCCGTCCATTCGCTGCGGAGCCGGAGGAGGAGGGGAGAGGCCTGGAGGACACCAACATGGTGAGGCACTGCGGCCGCCCGCCCGCCCTGCCGGCTGGGGGCCGGCGCTGCCGCGCACCCCCGCCCCGGCCGCCCTCCGCCCCGCGGTGACCCTGCAGCCCCGAGGCTCGGCCCGCGGCCTCCGTCCCGCTCCCAGGCGGGGGCTCTCCTGCCTGCCTCTCCCTTCCTCCTTCGCCCCTTCCCGCCCGGGCGCCGCCGCTACGCGAGAGCCGAGGAGGCGGAGCGGAGCCGGGCCTAGTCGGGAGCCCCGGGGAGTTTGGGGCGCGGGGAGCGGCCCCGGTGCTTCTCTTCGGGGCCCGGCACGGGTGGGGGAGGCGTTGGGGCGGGGGGAGGGGATGGGGCAACGGCCCTGCCCCTGCCCCTCTGCCGGCTCCATTGTGTCTGGCCGGGGACTGGGGTCTGGGGTTCCGGGTGAGTAGCCTCCCCCCGCCCCGAAGCCGGGGCTTCCCTCTTCGCCCGGCCGGGGAGAAGGAAAGACTTTCCCGGCGCGCCTCTCCCTCCTCCGCTCCCGGCTCCAGTACCCCGCAAGTCTCCCAGGCAGTTTTGCTTGGGGCGGGGTATCAGCCCTTTTCCTTTCTCCATCACCTCTCGAGGCGTCCCATGCTTTTGGAGAAGGAGAGTTTCCCCGGCCAGTTGGTGGAGGTTATATTTACCTCTCTACTGAAAACATGGGAGACTGCTGAGCTTGGGGGAGGGGGTACGGAAGTGCAACCTGTTCTCATTTCATAAAATTAGGGAACACAGACTAGCGAGCGCCCTTTCGAGCACCTATTTTATTTGCTTGGGGGTGGGAGTAGTAATTGCTTTATTATAGTAGTTAAGGGCCATTTGTGATTTTTTTTTTTTTTTTTTTTAAAAACAGTTTGTCAAGTTACTCTCCTTTTTTGTTTGGGGGCGGGAGGGAAAGAAAGTCCTTGGCTTGCAGACCCTTGTGGTCGAGTTGTTTACTTTGGTAATTAAGTACCTGACTCTGCTGGAAGCTCTTAGTGTTTCAGAAGCGCTGTTTGGCATTGTACAGTCTGAGCGTGAGTTGAATTCCGTGCAGGTTACTGTATGAATAGTAAAAATGATATTGTTGTCCTTTTGCTCATGGGGAACATAAAGGCCTCTTTGAGGAGGGTGTGTGTGCGGGCCTGTGTTAAGGGAATGCCCCAGTGTCTTTGTTTTTAGTTGGTCTTATTTTTGCTGAACGACACTTCTAGTCCCATCCTCCAGCTTGGCAGTATTTTGTTGTCATGTATGGATATATGGTTTAGTCTGCCACATATTTAACATTTATGTTCTGTGGCAAGTTGTGTAGGAATTTACAGTTTGAATTTGTAAGAAAACTTTCCTGTAAAGTGCAGGTTAATGTATGGATTAGTATTACAGTGTTCAGAGATCCACCAGGCAGTCTGAACAGTTTCTAGTTTCTTAAGTATTTACATGGTCGCAGACATTACTCCTGAAGTTTCCAGACTCTTAGCATTTAGATGAGTATAGTAAGCTCGAAGTAATGACATTAATTCCCTGGGAAGCACTCAGCCACAGCTGAAATGTGTGCTCTTCAGGATGGTTCCAGATCCGCATCATCCCCTAGATCTGGAGTCATCACCTGTTCAGGAATTCAGGATTCAAGTGGTTCATAGGAGAGTTCAGCTTGTAAGCTGCTATTCTTTTGGTTAATATTAAAATTAGCTACTTTTGAAACTTAGCTATAACCCATGTAATTCTACCATTGGTGACAAGATATTAATTAAAAACATATCCTGTGGCTGAACTCAGTTTATGTCATGAGAATTGTGATATTCTCTGGTTTAGAAACTCACCATGGGGGCAGGGCACGGTGGCTCATGCCTGTAATCCCAGCACCCTGGGTCACCGAAGCGGGAGAATTGCTTGAGAGCCTAGGAGTTTGAGACCAGCCTGGGCAACATAGTGAGACTCCATCCCAAGGGGAAAAAAAATAATATTAGCCAAGCATACTGGTGCTAGCCTGTGGTTGCAGCTACTCCAGAGGATGAGGTGGGAGGATTACTTGAGCTGGGAGATTGAGGTTGCTGTGAGCCCTGCCACTGCACCTCTCCAACCTGGCTAACAGACCTTGTCTCTTAAAAAATATAAGAAGAAAGGAAAGAGACTCACCACTGGCCCTAATAGAAATTAGGCAGTAAGAACTTTATAGTTAAGAAGTTGTTTCATTATAAACTTATCTTACATATAATTGTTTCTTTATACAGTTTTTGGGCTGTGAGTTTTTTGGTGTCTGTAGCTGCACCCCATTTCTAGAGTACGTTATTGTCAGTTCTGGAGCAAACTTAAATGATGGGATATTTGAAATATTTTGTATAAGTAAAAAAGTTGTTCTGTTAACTTATTCCCTCCCCCCTATAAATGACTCCAAAACTAGATAATATTCTGTTACTTTGGAACTTTTTTTTTTTTTTGAGATGGAGTTTTTGCTCTGTTGCCCAGGCTGGAGTGCAATGGTGCAATCTTGGCTCACTGCAACCTGCGCCTTCTGGGTTCAAGCGATTCTCCAGCCTAAGCCTCCCAAGTAGCTGGGATTGCAGGCGTCCGCCAACATACCCGGTTAATTTTTGTATTTTTAGTAGAGACGAGGTTTCACTATGTTGACCAGGCTGGTCTCGAACTCTTGACTTCAGGTGAGCCACCTGTCTCGGCCTCCCAAAGCGCTAGGATTACAGGTGTGAGCCACTGTGCCCAGCCTGGAACATATTTTTAAAAAGTGTTCAAAACGTGTGGGTGGTTTTATTTATAAGATGGCAGGATTGGACTGGATGATTTCTAAAGTGTCATCCAGCATAGACATTTTGTGATTCTAATGGTTTTCTAGACTCATAGCATCATAGAATTTTTAGATCTGACATAGACTGAGATCATCTAATTTACTCCTCCCCATTTTTACACAAGAAGAAATTGAGGATCAAGGAGGTTTTGAGGTTCAAGTTTGCAGGATTGTTGGTTGCAGAACTGAAACTATTTTCTCCTCGTCTACCATTTCCCCCAGTATTTGTGGTATATATAAATCTGTTTACTCATGAAATCCAGAAAATTACATTTGAAATTAAATCATATTGATCACTTAGAGGAAACCACGTGTTATTAATGAATATGTTAAGTAACACAATTCATATTAATGGGCGATCAGTGATGTTAATGCCTATGTTTTCAATGGCTTTAAAAATATATGAACTTTGAAATTAAGATTATGTTGTCAACAAATACTAGAATTTGTAAATTCAAATGGATGTAGATTTATTCAAGGTTGTCTTTTCATAGCTTGTTGCACATTCTTTGCATATCTACAAGTAAATTAAACGAGAGTATCAATTCTTTTCAATGATTGTTATACATCTGTGTGCCAGACACAGTGTTAGGCACTGGAGGGATGTATGTATCACAGAAGAGACAAAAATTCTCACTCTGGTGAGGGTTACCTTTTAGTAGGGAGACATAAATAATAAACATGGTATATAGTTTTCTTCTTTACTGTGTTAGAAGGTGTTAAGTACTGTGGGAGAAAACAGTGTTAGGGAAGGGGATTGGGGGTGCTAGGGCATTGATGGAAGTAGGGTTACTAAGTATCTGTATCACCGGTGAGACCATTTTGAGCAGACTAGGGAATGAGGGAATAAACCATGAAGAAATATGGTAGAAATCTTGAGGAACAGTGAGACCAGTGTGGCTGGAGCAGTGTGTGTGTGTACGTGTGTACGTGTGTACATGTGTATATACAGGGGATCATTAGAGCAGATAAGGCCTAGGTGGTAAGGAGTGGGGATAGGCATGGGTCGGCACTGTAAGGGTATTGGGCTTTTATCCTAGAGAGAGGGAAAGCCATTGAAGGATTTTTTTTTTTTTTTTTTTTGAGACGGAGTCTTGCTCTGTTGCCCAGGCTGGACTGCAGTGGCCGGATCTCAGCTCACTGCAAGCTCCGCCTCCCGGGTTTACGCCATTCTCCTGCCTCAGCCTCCCGAGCAGCTGGGACTACAGGCGCCCGCCACCTCGCCCGGCTAGATTTTTGTATTTTTTAGTAGAGACGGGGTTTCACCGTGTTAGCCAGGATGGTCTCGATCTCCTGACCTCGTGATCCGCCCGTCTCGGCCTCCCAAAGTGCTGGGATTACAGGCTTGAGCCACCGCGCCCGGCCATTGAAGGATTTTGAGTGGTATGATGTACCTTGTTTTTTTTGTTCCGTAGTGTGCTGTAACAGTATTACAGATAATTATTTTTTAAAGCAGTTTTTTCAAAAGACCCTTACTACAGTTTTCTTTACCATGCAGCTTCTGTGTACAGAGTTTTGAATTCTGTTTAAGATGACTGTCTAATGTTCAATAAAAACTAATGGATTATCAAGTATACCTAACCACACTAGGGTTAATAAAAACACAACAAAACCTCTTTGATAGATTGTCGAATATGTTCTCGTGGTTTGTATTTCGTTCAGTGACTATATGCAGAAAACCGGGCCTTTCGTTCAGTGACTGTATGCAGAAAACTGGGCCTTTCGTTCAGTGACTGTATGCAGAAAACTGGGGACAAAGAAAGGAAATTAACGTTTATTGAGAAGATACACTCTGCTAGTCAGACAATTTACAGTTGTCATTAATCTCCACTCCCACTTCTGAAATAGGCATTATTACTACCTTTTTTTTTTTTTTTTAAATTTATTTAGCATATCGGGAATGAAGGCTTAGCATTCTAAATGATTTGATGCTAGTGTGTGGCAGAGCAGCGGTTAGAACCCTGGTCTCTGGTTCTACACTTTGTCTCCCCCTGACCCTTACCTACTCCCATTTTTCTTTTTCTTTTTTTTTTTTTTTTAAACCCAGCAAGCACTCCTTCAGTGTAGATGTAGAATCTTTGTTTAGTTTTACTCTGGTTTCTTCCTTGTCATGCTGAATAACAGTGACCTAGTTGTTTCCATGTACAATCAAATGATTTGATGTAAACATTAAGCAGTTGAAAAATTATAACTTTTGGTGCATATAATAAGAAAGTTGGAGGTACAATTAATTCTGTGTTAATTTTTGGCTGGGCACGGTGGCTCACGCCTGTATCCCAGCACTTTGGGTGGCCGAGGCCAGCAGATCACAAGGTCAGGAGATCGAGACTATCCTGGCTAACATGGTGAAACCCCATCTCTACTAAAAATACAAAAAATTAACTGGGTGTGTTGGTGGGCACCTGTAGTCCCAGCTACTTGGGAGGCTGAGGCAGGAGAATGGCATGAACCCGGGAGGTGGAGCTTGGAGTGAGCCGAGATCGTGCCACTGCACTCCAGCCTGGGCAACAGAGCTAGACTGTCTCAAAAACAAAAACATAACAAAACAAAAAAAATTCTGTGTTAATTAAAAAAAAATTTTTTTTTAAAAGAACAGGTCATTTGGGTCAAGTGGCTACTTTGATTGTGCTCTTATAGGTTGGGTCAAGCATAAGGAAAATCTGGGAGAAAACTCCGTTAAAATTTCAGTATTGAGTTCAAGTTATGGTAGTGTTTGCCATGAAATTTGATGAAAAGAAATAGTTCCAAATAGGATTCAGTTGCTTTGTGGACAGAAACAAGCTCTTGACCAATTTATATAGCCACTTTAGGTGTGCACCCACCCCCACAAGAAAAAGCAGAACAGAAGGAAAAAACAGTCACTGAAATACAGTCTTTTATTATTTTATTGAATTTGTTTTATGTAATTAGTACCTAGTCACTGAGAGTGATTAGGCTGCCTGTCTGTATTATAAAATTTTAAGGGATTTAGTTTTTTTTTTTTAAATCTATAGTACTTTTGAATCACTCAACACAGAGATAAGTTGCTGAAGTACACAGCCCATTCCCTCATTAGAGTAGGGTATTTTCGTTTTAATAAACGTGGAGTGTTTATTCAGAGGATTCTAATACTTCCTGATTTAGGATTTGAGAAAATATCAAACACTAGAATTAGAAGATTTTATTTTTCAAGGATCATTTATTCTAAGAAATATAGTATGTTAGATCTTAACTATGGAATTTTATAAATCTCATTTAATTTTTCATTTTTTTGGTGTTTTTTTTTCTTTCTGCCTCAGTAATCCTTTATTAACTTGAGATTACTTTAGAAAACAATGTTAGTGGAGAGAGGAAAGTAAATTTAAATTAGCTACTTGGATTTCTTGTTAGAAGTTCAAGCAATAAGTTTGAGAGAATCAATCGAGATGATGACTAATGCAAGTATTTTAAGATGGTTATTTCTTATTTATCATCAGAAATTAGCAAAAATAACATTTTTTTGTTTGTTTGTTTTGAGACAGGGTCTCACTGTGTCGTGCAGGCTGGAGTGCAGTGGCACGATCTCGGCTCACTGCAACCTCTGCCTCCTGGGTTCAAGCGATTCTCCTGCCTCAGTCTCCCGAGTAGCTGGGATTACAGACATGTGCCACCATGCCTGGCTAATTTTTGTATTTTAGTAGAGACAGGGTTTCAGCATGTTGGCCAGGCTGGTCTCAAACTCCTGACCTTGAGTGATCTGCCCCCCTTAGCCTCCCAAAGGAGTATACCTCCTGAAAGGCCAGACGAGGCTGGCCTTTTGACTAGTAATTTTAACTAGTAATTCTGAGGGGTGGAGAGAAAATCTTTTAAATTTTTACTAGTTGCCTACTTTTTAAAAACCTGTGAAGAAAAGTATACAAAAGTCTACAATAATCTATTTGAATCTTACAGATATACTTCTGAATATTTTCTTTTGAGCTGGAGTTTCGCTCTTGTCACCCAGGCTGGAGTGCAATGGTGCAATCTCAGCTCACTGCAGCCTCTGCCTCCAGGGTTCAAGTGATTCTCCTACCTCAGCCTCCCGAGTAGCTGGGATTACAGGCACACGCCACCGTGCCCAGCTAATTTTTGTATCTTTAGTAGAGACGGGGTTTCACCATGTTGGCCAGGAGGGTCTCAATCTCTTGACCTCATGATCCGCCCGCCTCGGCCTCCCAAAATGCTGGGATTATAGGCGTGAGCCACCATGCCCGGTCACTTCTGAATTTTTGAAAGGTAGGTTGCCATAATATATCATTGTGCACAATAATCACATATATGTATATCATTCCTATGGACTTAGTAGTACAGTAGTACCCTCTTGTCTGTGGCTTCACTTTGCTTGATTTCAGTTACCCATAATCACCTGGTGATCTGAAAATATTAATGAAAAGTTCCAGAAATAAACAATTCATAAGTTTTAAATTGTGCGTTGTTCTCAGTAGCATGATGAAATCTCATTGTTGTAGCCGTTGGTCATCCCTTTCTTTGTCCAACTTATTCATGCTGTATTCACTGCCTACTGTTAGTCACTTAGTAGCTCTCTTAGTTATCAGGTCAAAAAAAAAAACCAAACAAACCAGAGTGTATATATAGGGTTCTATACTATCTGTGTTTTCAGGCATCCACTGAAGTCTTGGAATGTTTCTCCCTCCCCCACGTGGATAAGAGGGGACTAATGTAATACAGAGCCTCTTTTTTTTTTTGAGACGGAGTTTCCCTCTTCTTGCCCAGACTGGAGTACAATGGTGTGGTCTTGGCTCACCACAAACTCTGCCTCCTGGATTCAAGCAATTTTCCTGCCTCAGCCTCCCAAGTAGCTGGGATTACAGGCGTGAGCCACTGGGTGTTGCACTGTTGTTCAGGCTAGAGTTAGTGATGTGATCATGGCTCACTGCAGCCTCAACTTTCTGTACTCAAGTGACCCTCCTACCTCAACCTCCTGAGTAGCTGGAATTACAGGTGTGCATGACCAGATATTGCTATGTTGCCCAGGCTGGTCTTGAACTCTGGGCTCAAGCAGTCCTCCTGCCTGGACCTCCCAGAGTGCTGAGATTAAGGCATGAGCTGCCTTGCCCAGCCTCAGCACCTCTTAAGAAGGAGTTAATTTCAAGAGTTATTCAAAGTGCAGGAAATTTAAGAATGAATGAATAAGTAATTGTTATCCATAAGCAATTGTTTTAAACTTCAGATTTGAATACTATGAGGGTTTTGTTCGTTTTGCTTAGTATTTGAAATTGTACACATTTCCATATATTTTCTGGCCATAACCTATATAAGTATTTGTATTTTCTCTGAGTTTCAAGCCTTCTCTTTGGAAAAGGGAACCCTGACTTCGAGTGCCCTGTGATTTTTTTTGTTTTCAACCTCTGTACATTTAAAGCTATAGATTATAGCCATCTGTTTTTAAAATAGACTGTGACAGGACTATAAACACATTTTTCTTTCTGTTGTATTGCTTGTCTTAAAAATAACTTATCCTCTTCCTTTTCTCCTTCCTACCCCCAACCAAAAAAAAAAAAAAACCCTAAATAGAAGCTCAATCCCCAAATTATCTTTTTAGTTAGGTTGTGAGAGAATGCTTAATGGGGACTTTTAGTTGGAATGCAAATTGTTCACATTTGACTACTTTTCCATTAAAATAGGTGAAGAAATATTGCTCACAATTCTCCCTTCAACAGTCAGTGGTTGCACTTTTGTCCTTTTGATTTTCTTTTCACTTGAAGGCAGTATATAGTAAATGGCAAAACTGCATGCCTTGAAACCAGGCAGCAGGGCTTCATTTCTGGCTCTGCTACTTTTTGAATAAGTAGATAAATTATGCTGGAAGTTTGGTTCCTCATTGGTAAAATGGAATCATCTTGCAGGATTAATAAGTACCTAGTGCAGTGCCTGGCACACAGTAGAAGCTCAAATGTTAGCTGCTAGTTTTATTATAGTTTACCATTTAAATTTTTTTTGTGGAGTATTTTTTTTTTTTTTTTTTTTTTTAAGATAGGATCGCATGCCTTCTCTTGTCCAGGCTGGAGTGCAGTGGCGCCATCATAGCTCACTGCAGCCTTTATCTCCTGGGCTCAAGTGATCCTCCCACCACAGCCTCCCAAGTAGCTAGGACTCCAGGAATGCACCACCATGCGTGGCTACTTTTTTGTTGTTGCTAATTTTAATACAGACGAGGTCTTGCTATGCTGCCCAGGCTGGTCTTGAACTCCTGAGCTCAAGTGTTCCTCTTGCCTTGGCCTCCCAAAGTGCTGGGAGTACAAGCCGTGAGCCCACCACACTTGTCCATCTTTCTTCCTCTATGAACTTATGTGGAGTCCTTACCATGTGCTAGTTACAGTTCTAAGAGTTTAACCTGAATTGATTCATGTAACCTCAACACTCTGTTTACGGATGAAGAAGTTGAAGCACAGAAAGATTAATTTTCCCAAAGTGATACGGCAATTAAGTGGCACCGGTAGAGTTAAAATCCTGACAGTCTGGTTTGAAAGTCTGCACTCTTCTCTAGCGAATCATATTATATTGCCTCTCTGTACAGGTGGAAGGAAAGAGATAGAGCTACTCCTGCCTAGATTCCTATGCTGACTTTCCTGGAGTAGAACTTTGGTTTCTAGGTGAAAGTCTGCTCTAGGAGTTGTAGGTAGGCTCATTGGTTGAATTGATTTTTTCCTGCACTTTTGACTTCGGACCTATCGTCTATTGGAAGGCCTTTTGTGAGTGAGTAGTTTTGGATATTGGTAACGTTTTCCTGTGTTTGCTGAATACCATGTATTATATATGGAAAGTATGATCTTCTAAAGTTAAAACTAGCTCTTTAAATTTCAGATGAAGTTAAACTGTCAATATGATAATTACATAACAACATACAGAGCTTTTAGTGAGAATTATGGGTGATCATAAAAGTGTTTTGATTTTGAAAGCATTAACTTTTGTGAGCTAGATTCATCAAATCCTAAGTTAACAAGAATTGAGTTAGAAAATTAATTCCTCTAAAGATATAAAGGCCTAAGTGTCTGTTTCTGGAATTCAGGCAGAAATATAAACTTAAGGATGAGAAGATAAAAATTCAAGACAATAGAAATAAAATGGATCTTAATTTTTTCCTGTAAAAATATCACTTATTAAAATTATTTCTATTTTGAAATTGTTAGGACTTAGTTGACTAGAAAGTCATTTTCATGTTTGTTGTTTTTCCTTGGGGAAATACTTTTAATAGGAAGACTTTTTAAACTTTATTAATATTTTTTCTTCAGATAAGCTATTATTTTAAATGTGATTCTTAAATTTCTTTTCTTTTCTTTTTTTTAAGATAAGATTTCGCTCTGTCACCCAGGCTGTAGTGCAGTGGTGCTGTCTTAGCTCACTGCAGCCATGAACTCCTGGGCTCAAGTGATCCTCATCTTCCCACCTCAGCCTCCCATGTAGCTAGGACTACAGGTGTGCGCTACAACAACCAGTTAATTAAAAAAATTTTTTTGTAGTGATGGTCTCATTGTGTTACCCAGGCCAGACTAGTCTTGAACTCCTGGCCTCAAATAGTCCTACTGCCTCCGCCTCCGAAAGTGCTGGATTACAGGCGTGAGTTACTGCACCTGGCTGATTCTCTAATTCTTGAATTTCTTGAGTAAAAAAAAAAAAAATGCAAATATGCTAGATTTAAGAATAAAACAATATGTGTTGATAACTTGGCATGTTATATTTTGGAAAGATGAGCAAATAAATTCATTTTACTCTTCAGATTATGACAGTATTTCTAATTTTGGTAATCTTTGATACCGTTGTAATTAGCTTTCTGTTACAAGAGATAGCATTTCTCTTCTCCCCCTGCTTTTTTTTGCCAGAGTTAAAAAGCAAAATATATTTTGTTTTATGCATTTTACATCCTTTCCACTATTGCGTTTTTTTTGAAAACTTCATAATATCTAGGTAGTTTTAACATTGGAATACTGAAGATTGTATTGCCTGATCTTATTTAATGATTACTCTAGTTTATTCCCTTTAAATAAGTATTTAAATAAATGGCATATATTACATTTGAGTGCTGAATCATTGTAGCTGTCACATGATTTTGCTCTTGGGAAGTTCCCCACTGTGTTTGTAGTAGAAACAGAGAAAAAATCCATCTGTTTTTTCTTCCACCTCAATTTTCTATCCACCCTCTCATCCCCTATAAAATAATTCTTCTCTGGTTAGTCACCTTTTTCTCTTCCTTATGTTGATACAAATTTAAACCTTTGGTGCCATACTGTCAACATCAGAACACTGCCTGGTACGTCTTTGTGGCTTAGGAAAAGGGGATGGGAGTGTTACAGCTCCCCTAAATTGGTCTGGTATACTCCAGCTTTATTCTAGGATAGCCTTTGAGACTACAGAATTGAATTCCCTTAGTAGGGAATTGGGTGTTACAATGTATTCTAGGAACAGAGAGCTGACAAAGAAATGGTAAGAGTGCACTGTGAGTATAAGAAGTGGAGGGTACTTATCAGACTTTATAGGAATGGGATTGTCAATATCACTTGGCTTAGCTGGAGTCCATACTGTCACTTCTTGGCCCAGTGTAACTCAGTAGCCTTTATGTTGTTGGAAATGGGTAGGTGCACCCTGTTTCTTCAGATATGTTGATATTGCCCTGTATAATGGAAATTTATACCAAACCAGTTAAAATAGTTTACATTTGGCCTGGCCGGTGGCTCATGCCTGTAATCCCAGCACTTTGGGAGGCTGAGATGGTTGGATCACCTGAGGTCAGGAGTTCAAGACCAGCCTAGGCAACATGGCAAAACCCTGTCTCTACTAAAAATACAAAAATTAGCTGGGCACGGCAGCACGTGCCTGTAATCCTAGCTACTCGGGAGGCTGAGGCAGGAGAATCGCTTGAGCCTGGGAAGTGGAGGTTGCAGTGAGCCGAGATCGCACCACTGCACTCCAGCCTGGCGACAGAGTGAGACACTGTCTCAGAAAAAAAAAAAAAAAAAGTTTACATTATGTGTGTGTGTGTGTGTGTGTGTGTATATATAAAATTTATTACATAAACATTTTTCAAATAAGATATGACATGGAATTAATTCGTTTGTATTATTTTGTTTTTAGTTTGTGTGGGTAAGACAGTTTTTTATCTTTGTTTCCCTGGTCTTCTATTGTCCTGCTTTCTGATAGGAATAGAATAGTAGAATGACTAGTTCTTTTTGGCCGGTAGAAATGACTTAAGCTATGATTTTTCCTTTCTTCCCTTCAACAAAGGTGATAGACCCTGCAGGGAACAGAGCACTGGATTTAAAACTATATGATAAAACCCCAGCTAAATCTGTTTGTTTTGCCACCTCCAACTTTTAGGAGGATGGGGGAAAAATTACGCCAATAAGTTGTATCAGGTTTAATTAAAAAGTAATTGCCAGGCCAGGCACAGTGGCTTACTCCTGTAGTCCCAGCACTTTGGGAGGCTGAGGCAGGTGGATTGCTTGAGCCCAGGTGTTTGAGACCAGCCTGGGCAACATAGCGAGACCCAGTCTCTTAAAAAAAAACAAAAAAACCTACGTATTTTCCAGGATATGGTCTGTGGTTGGCATACTTGCAGGTTAATCTCCAACACTTCCTGCACCATTATACGGTGGTCACTGATGATCACAGTGAACCTTTGGTACTTTACCTTCTTTCTCAGAGGAGAATTAAAACATATGTTAGGGTACTCTATCACTCAAGGGAGAAAGGTATACTAAGTTTTAAAATAATTTTCAGTAACAAAAGTTGGAATCAAAATGATTTCCTTGTTAACTTTCATTTAAGCAAAATTAAATTAGGACAGTTATCTTCCTTGGCATTTGATTTCATTGTGAGTTTGTTGTCATTGAACAGTAAATCTCAAGGAGGAGATGGTTTTCCAAAGGGAAGAATCCTAGACACTTGAGGGATGTGTTTTGCAATGGGATATGATTTATCTGATGTCCAGATGTTGTAGAGTTATTAGTGAAGTAGCAGAAGAGTAGTGAATTTATAGTTTCTCAATTTTAGTGGAGTACAGAGGTTGAGATTTTAATCTGTAATCTTAACAGTAACATATTTGCAAAGAGAGAAGTGTGACTGACAGATCAGATTCTAGAGCATAGACATTTTTCATATTGCAAGAAATAGGGAGATAGGGTTAGTTTTCATATTTGATTTTGTATAGTGTTGTTTTTACTGTGATCGGTAGAAATATGTTGTAAAATCTCAAAAGCTTTGTAATTATGTATAGCAAGCAGTGTGATTTATGGAAAGATTACTCAGATTCATGAGACCTCTTTGTTCTTGTCTCATTTCTACTAATAACAGCCTGAGTGATATTTTTGAACAAATGCCTTAACCTTCTGGTTAGGGTTCTCTGATCTGTCTAATCTGGAAGTTGATGTTTACGATCTGTCTGTTTGGGCCAGATGAGAGCATCTGGGGCTCTCAAATGTGTTGCTTAAACCACAGGAAAAAAAAAAAATATATATATATATATATATATGTATGTATGTACATATATATATTTTTTTTTTTCTTTGAGGTGAAGTCTTGCTCTTGTCCTCTAGGCTGGAGTGTGATGGTGTTAGCTCATTGCAACCTCTGCCTCCCGATTTCAAGCATTTCTCCTGCCTCAGCCTCCCGAATAGCTGGGATTATAGGCACCTGCCACCATGCCCAGCTAATTTTTGTATTTTTAGTAGAGACGGGGTTTCACCATGTTGGCCAGGCTGGTCTCGAACTCCTGACCTCAGGTGAACCGCCTGCCTGGGCCTCCCAGAGTGCTAGGATTACAGGCATGAGCCACCGCGCCCAGCCAACCACAGAATATTGTGTCTATTCATGAGTATTCTACTCAAGTTTTCCCTCTTCATTTACAATAGTAACTCAGGAAGAACCCAAGTATTTTGCTAGAAGATGGTATTGGAGCTTGGGAGGAGGAAGAGTAACAGTGATGAGGCTGCAGTTGCTCGGAGGCTGGCTTGGGTGAGAGGGAAGGGAGAACATAGTCTTTGATACTGGGAGAGAGTACCCTGCCTTCTTTTCCTGTGGGTTTAGGTCAGATGAGAAATGAATCCTTGTCAGTGTGCAGCAAGTGAGAAGAGGTGATTATCTCTTCATCTCTTCCCCTCTCTGAGAAGAGGTAGAAGGGCTGTTTGGAGAGACCAAGGGTCTCTGCTAGGCTCTGGCTAAGGGAATGACGTGATTCTTCCAGGGGAAAAAGAAAAAAAAATTATTGCCGTAGGAAGGATGCTTCTCCTGATGTGAGTGAAAATATGAGGAAATTTTGTTGATAATTTTCTTGGTTTCTGAATACGACTAGGAGAAATGTCGAATCCTTCTATTTTATTGCTTCCTCCTATTTGATAAAAACAGCAAGAAAACAAGGTAGGTGGTGTTGGGGAGGGAGGATCCCCGCCCCCTAGCCCCATATCCTTTATAGTGGGTATTAGGACTGCAGTAAACACCTGTTAATCTCATGGTTCCCCAGGGGCATTTGCTCACTGGTCAGATCATGTCAACTTCTTCCCCACCACTACTTGTGCATCCATCTCAGAGCACTGTGCTTGTCCAGGTTTGGAGAGTAGCACCGCTTCCCTTCTGCAGCCTTTCTGTATGCTCTCAGGACCCACTGTAGGAGAAACACTGGGTGGTTGAGCTTCCTTCGCTTCTGTCCTATTTCTCTTCCAAAACTGTACCATATTTTTTGTTTCATATTTTTTAAAAGTCTTTCTGATTAATAATAGATCAAAAATAAATCTTAAGTTAAACTGTTTTAATGTTTTATGAGGAAAAAGTATTACTAAGAATGTTTTGTCAGCCATATAGAAATATTTAGTCTTACGTGATTTTACATAGAGTTTCAGTTTATTTTCTGGTTTCAATAGAACAAGTTGAAATCATCGCAGAAGGATAAAGTTCGTCAGTTTATGATCTTCACACAATCTAGTGAAAAAACAGCAGTAAGTTGTCTATCTCAAAATGACTGGAAGTTAGATGTTGCAACAGATAATTTTTTCCAAAATCCTGAACTTTATATACGAGAGAGTGTAAAAGGATCATTGGACAGGAAGAAGTTAGAACAACTGTACAATAGATACAAAGGTGAGTGCTTGCTTGTGACTTTAAATAAATTTTGGACCAGATTTTCCAAAGTGATGGGCTTGTGAGAAATCAAATACTATATATAACATAAATTGGGGGGATGTGTCCAATAGAGGTCTGTAGATCTTAGGGTTATTTCAAGAACTCTGAGGAGAAATTATTTTCTTTGCACTAAAATTTCTTCTTGGCCTCTTTATTTTCCTGCCCTCCTTTTTTTTCCTCCCCCATTGTCCAAGTTGAGCATGGGGATGGGGAAGTGTTTTTTCTCCCCTCATATGTATAAAACTCAGCTGAACCAGTCTTTAAGAAAACCTGCGTACTAAATCTTTAAAGAATTATAAAGTAATGCATAGTTTTTAAAAAGTTCAACTGCATAATAGATGAATAAGAAAAGGTTAATAGTTTGTCTTTTCCTTATTCATTCTCCTTATTCATTCTCCTGAGTAACCAATGGTGTGGATCCTTCCATATCTTTTATGTTTTTGCAGAAATACATTTACAGAATTTCAAAGTTTTTCTGAATATGGGATGTTTTATGCATAACTTGTGCTCTAAAGTCAAATGATGTACATGTTTTTTATTGCTGGAGATATTGCCAGATTACTTTAAGAAAGGTGTTAGCAAGGCCGGGTTTGGTGGCTCACACCTATAATCCCAGCGCTTTGGGAGGCCGAGGCGGGCCGATCACAAGGTCAGGAGTTCGAGACCAGCCTGTCCAATATGGTAAAACCTCATCTCTACTAAAAATACAAAAATTAGCTGGGCGTGGTGGCGTGTGCCTGTAGTCCCAGCTACTCGGGAGGCTGAGGCAGAAGAATCGCTTGAACCTGGGAGGCAGAGGTTACAATGAGCTAAGATCATGCCACTGCACTCCAGCCTGGGCGACAGAGTAAGACTCCGTTTCAAAAATAAAAAAAAAAAAAAGGTGCTAGCAAATCATATTGGATAGCAGTCTATGAGTGCCTCTTTCTCTTTGTTATTTAAAATTTTTGCCTCTTTGATAAGTATTGATTTTTTTCTTTAAACAAAAGATATTTACGTTGTTGAGATTAGGGTTGAATTACATAGTTTAGTTTACAGTTTTTCTGATACTCTTAAGAAGTGGTTGTTGTGGGAAAGTGAACTTTGTTCTAAGAAAAAAAGAATTTCTGTTCAGAATGCCTACCTAAGCAAAATATGGATATATTGAATTAGAATCCCATGTCCCTATATACGAATGTCTGATTTTCTGAATGTGTATAAGTATGGGACATATTTCACATGAATAAATGAGACTTAAAAAAATCATGTCTCATCTGCATGTATCTCTTTTGTACACTTTAAGAATGCTGTTAGAGAGGAGAATGGCTTTAAAAAATGGGAAAGTGTATGTTAGAGTAATACTGTTTCATGCCTTCCTAGAGAGGAGAATGGCTTTAAATAATGGGAAAGTGTATGTTAGAGTAATACTGTTTCATGCCTTCCTAGAGAGGAGAATGGCTTTAAATAATGGGAAAGTGTATGTTAGAGTAATACTGTTTCATGCCTTCCATATATTGTGGTCATTTAAAAAATGACATATAAAGCATTATCTTTTTCAGTTTTAGTAATGTAGCATAATATGACACTACTTTAATATTGCATTATTATTTTTAAAGACCCTCAAGATGAGAATAAAATTGGAATAGATGGCATACAGCAGTTCTGTGATGACCTGGCACTCGATCCAGCCAGCATTAGTGTGTTGATTATTGCATGGAAGTTCAGAGCAGCAACACAGTGCGAGTTCTCCAAACAGGAGTTCATGGATGGCATGACAGAATTAGGGTGAGTATATAATTACAAAAGGAAATTAGATATGTTACTGTGGAACTGAATTATGTCATGAATTTTTTAGTGTAAATTTAAAGATTTGCTGGCCTACAAACATTGGTATAAATAGAAATGGGTTAACTTGCTAGTTTCCATGTTATACAGTTTTCTGGGTTTGTCAAGTTATTTGTATAGTTAGTACAGCCTATTCTATTTGGATATATTCTCATCATTTGCTTCTAAGGCAGGTTCATTAGTATTAAAATTATGCATAAATATTTACCATGGAAGAGTGAAATGACCAAGTTTTAAAGTTATTTCCTAATGTGAGACTGTGAACCCTGCGTTTATAAAATCCTACAATTTAAAAACTGGAAGATGCCTTAGAAGTTACTACTTGTTTCACTTACACTTTGACAGGTGATTAGCTGAATGTCTTCGGGTAAATTGATTGAAAAGTCATGGGTAGAGGTTTTACCTATGACCTCTAGTTGTCCATATTTAATGAGGTTGCAGACAGAAGTAATCAGTCTGTTGGTAGGTAACAAGTTGCCCTTTCTGTTTTTAGAGGGCCACTATTAAATGATAATAGCTAACATTTATTAAACATTATTTTATTTCAGTTAACTGTGCTAAGTATTTCACCTACCTCTTTACAGCAACTTTTTGAGAATAGTGTTTCTCTCCCCATTTTAGAGATGAAGAAATTGAGGTACAGAGAAATTATAGAATTAGGTAGTATGAGAGTCATGATTTGAGCCTGATTGACATTGCAATCAGTCAGGGTCCAGTCAAGACACAAAAACCACACCAGGGGCCAGGTGCGGTGGCTCATGCCTGTAGTCTCAGCACTTTGGGAGGCCAAGGCAGGTGGATCACCTTAGGTCAGGAGTTGGAGACCAGCCTGACCAACATGGAGAAACCCCGTCTCTACTTAAAATACAAAATTAGCTGGGCATGGTGGCGCATACCTGTAATCCCAGCTACTTGGGAGGCTGAGGCAGGAGAATCGCTTGAACCCGGGAGGCAGAGGTTGTGGTGAGCCAAGATCATGCCACTGCACTCCAGCCTGGGCAGCAAGAGCGATACTCCATCTCAAAAAAACAAACAAAAACAAAAAACAAAACAAAAACAAAAAACAAAGACCACACCTGTAATTTTAACAGGGAAAATTTAAAGACTTGCTTTACTCTATCAAATAGATAAAAGGATAAAAGGAAACTCCAAGGCATAACAGGTAGCAGTTGCAGCAAGCTGCTACCACCTCTGGGAAGTCAGGGAAGGGCACAGACAAGGAAGAAATTTAGAAGCTTAGGAGATCCCCACAAGGCTGAGATTCAGACCTGGGGGTTGAAGGGAGAGGGTGTGGCCACCTGTAATGCTGGTGAAAAAGCTGCCTAGAGGCCACTTGCTGCAGGCTGTGAGATTGCTACCACTGTGGATACTGCTGGGACCTTCCCACACACTAAAACCCTTGCCCTCTGGAGAAAACAAACTGGGATCAGAAAAGTTCCTTCTTCCTCTTCCAGCCTTTCGTTGGCTCTTGGTAGAGCCTAACACTGAGCCAGCTGGCAAGAAAAATGACGTCTCACAGTTTGTAGTCCAATATCACAAAGTAGGGCAAAGAAGGGTAGGTTTAAAGCTGAGAGGCAGTAAATTAACTGGCCTGGACACTATGTCCTTCAGCCAAAAAGCCAGGCCCATCCTGAACTTGCTGGGATTTTCTATGCTAGGACAGGTTTCATCAGAACTTAAGGAAGCAATGTTTTTAAAAATTTGAAACTGAATTCATATAATATGTAATGAACTTTCAAATCAAAATTTTAATTTACAAACTAATGGTCTGGAAGGTGTTACAAAGAATATAGAAGGAAAATAAAAGCAAAAAATGATTAGAAGGAAAAAAATGGATTTGTTTGTGGAATCTATAAGAAATAGCGTATTTCTACCATAAGGCTGTATTAGGAAACTAAAGGCTTGGTACTTAGAGCTTTTCAAACTCTTTGAAAGTTGAATGTTTTGCATGTACAGAAAAAGCTTAATATTAATTTGAGGTAATTCAGTTGGAGGTGGTAGGAGGTTCACCTGTTTACTACTATACTTTGTATATGACAAGAAGCAAGTTTCCAAAAGAAATGTTTCCTCATAAGCAAGAGACCATACTTTTAGTTAATTTAGATAGTAAATGCGATTAAGTACTGTGTCAGTAGTGTCTAATACAGTTTAAAATGATTGTTATGCTGATTACTATACATTCTTATTTATCCACTGAAGCTGACTTCTACTAGTGAAAGTGTTGATAGCCTAATGAATTATGTAATTAAAACGAATAGCCCGTTTCTTTTAAAAGTAATTATTTAGAACATTTAATCACTCTAGACTTCTTCCCGCAGCTAACCTCCATGCATGTTTGTATTTATGTAATATAAAAAGATTGAATTCCAACTATTTGATTTTTAAAAAAGTAGTTCTAGGAAATAAATGTAAGCCCTCATGGGAATAAATAAGTTATTAATTTATAGTGAAAAAGTTAATCTTTTATAAACTTAATTTTACAATGTAGATGTGACAGCATAGAAAAACTAAAGGCCCAGATACCCAAGATGGAACAAGAATTGAAAGAACCAGGACGATTTAAGGATTTTTACCAGTTTACTTTTAATTTTGCAAAGAATCCAGGACAAAAAGGATTAGGTAAGAATTTTTAAAAATTATATTTGGTGTTTCAGATATATTCAAATACATTGACAGTGTCATTTTTGTAATAGAAAGTTGTGTGTTTTGAGCATAAAGTCATGAAAATACCAATTATTGAAAAGTAATTAGAAACAGGAAACTTTTAATCAGAGAATACCATGCACACTGAATAATAAGTTTACCCTGGGTACTACATGTGAACCACTGATTTTTGTTTTATGAAAACTACAGTCAGTATAGAAGATAGTTGTTAAAATTCCACTGACATTTATTTATTTATGCATTCATTCATTTACTCATTTTTTTCATTCATGATCCTGAAGATATTTTAGGATCTTAGAATCTATAGAAATAGCACTATAAGATTTGAGTCATAGAATGCCAGATAAATTTATTCTTTTTTGTTATGATTTATTTGAAAACTATAAGGATGAAAAAGGAAATGCTTATCATTCATAATCTTATCCAGAAATAATCACTGTAAAAGTTTAGATCAATCCGTTTGTATTTGTACATTTGCTTTTGGGATAGCTAAAGGTTATGAGAGTAAAAGATACAGTGTAATTTGCAAATTACCTAAAAAGATTAGATAGTGCTAGTAGATAATTACAAAATAATAAAAGTGTGTAAGGGTTTTAGAGGGAGAAATGAGTAAAAGCAGGAGTGGTTGGGAAATGCTTCCTGGACAAGGTGGAATATGAACTAAAAGGTTTGGTATTTGGCTAGACAAGGGAAGATAAAAGATGTTCCAGTGAGAAGATAGTTATGAAGGTCTAAAATTTCAGCAATAAGCTTGGCTTTGTGCAAGAGAGAAGTTGTTGGTTTGATTTTAGTGGGAATGCTTGTTTGGAGATTAAATTGGTGAGACACAAGAAAGCTAAATAACCACAGACTTCTTTTGAAATCAGAAAGGGTTTTGTTTCTGTGTTTTTTGGAGACAGAAAGGTTTCAATTGGAATTTGTGGGAAATGGGGACCCAGTGAAGATTTTGGTGATGGTGGTAACTTCCATTTAATGTGAGCTTTTAGTATGCCTGGCACTGTGCTAAGTACTGTACTTTACATATACTACTTGTCTTGTATGTAAGTCCATTTCATGTTGCTGTAACAGAATACCTGAGATTGGGTAATGTATAAAGAGGTTTGTTTAGCTCATGATTCTGCAGGCTAGGAGTGGGGCATGGCCCTGGCTTCTGCAGAGGACTTTTATGCTGCATCATCATACGGCAGACAAGGTCAAAGGGGAAGTGGACTCCTGTGAAGAGAGAGACCAAACAGGAGGAGAAGCCTCGCTTTTAATAACACACTCCAGGAACGAATCTGTTCCCTCTGGCAAAAAAACGAGAATAGCACCAAGCCATTCATGAGGGACCCACCCCCATGAGTCAGACATTGCCCACCAGACCCCACCTTACAGCACCACCACACTGGGGATAAAATTTCAGTATGAGTTTTGGTGGGAACAAACCAACCATATCCAAACCATACCATTGCCTCATTTAATGTTTACCAATTTTTTGAGTTATTCATCCTTTCATTCAGTAATTTACCACCTGCTATGTGCCGTGCCAAATACATAGTAATAAAGTGCTAGCCGTTTATTATCCTTAATTTGAAGATGAGGAAATTTAGGCACAGAAAGGTTGAGTAACTTACCCAGTGAAGGTAAGTGAGGTCTTTTTTTTTCGGTTTTTGAAGATACAGTAGTAGTTGGAGAGGCTAATAATTAGGGCCTTTTGCACTAATTCCTCTTTATTTTTTAAATTAGCAGGGGGAAAGTATTGAGAAACAGATTATATTAACAGAGATTAGACGGAGGAAGTGACGGAAAGGTAGAGAGGAAGGGATAAATGTATAACCTTTGTAATGTAGTATGGCCCCACGAGTTACTAAACATGACTGAATTGATCAAAGATTCATAACATATTTGTAAAGCGAAATTCTCAGTGATAAAGCCTTCTTGCCAGCTTGATTGTTCAATATAGATTGGATTTTATTCTTAAAGGAAAAATCCTCAATTTGCGGGCAAAATAAGCCAGGATACCTACAATTAGTTTCTCTGTCTGGGGCCATCAGTTAACTGGGATGTTTTTTCTATTTTTCCCTTTCCTTTCCACAAATCTGTTAAAGTCTTTGAATTTACATGTATGTGTAAAATCTTTATTTTGTCATATTTAGAAATGTAGCACAATATTTTGATAAGATTAAATATAATGTGAATGTCAAATGTTGATTTAAAGGGACATAACCTATTTCTTAGTTATATCTCTACCCTTTACTGGAGCACAAAATAAATGGTGTTTTGGGTGAATATATACTTTTGATACTGAATCTTAGTTTTTATTATATGTGGTAAAAATTGAGCAAAATTAAAATTTTATAAGTATTGGATATATTAATATGGTAAATTAGAATTTTAGATTACAGGAAAAATTATGTGAAAGCATTATATTTAAGAATTATGTATGTTTATTCTGTTATCTAATAAGTATTGTGCTTAAGAAAAAAATGTAATATTTAAAGGATGTAGAGTTTTTGTTTTGTAAGATGAGCATTCTGAAGATCGATGGCACAGCAATGTGAATGTACTTCACACCGAACTGCACATTCAAGACATTTCAGATGATAAACTTTGTTATATGTATTTAATTACAATGAAAATATTATTTAAGACCCTCCCAAACCATACAGTGTACAATACAAAGAGTGAACTCTAATGTAGAATGTGAACTTTAGTCAATAGTAATGTATTCATATTGATTCATCAGTTATAAAAAATATACCACACTAAAGCAAGATGTTAAAAATAGTAGGAACTGACTGGGGAAGAGGGTATATGGAAATCTCTACTTTCTGCTCAACTTTTCATAAACCTAAAACTAAAAAAGTCTATTAATTAAAAAAAAGAAACATGTAGTAAGAGACAAATCCTAGGTTTTTTTTGGTTTGTTTTGCTTTGGTGTTAGGTATCAGGAAATGTAATGACTTGCTTATTTGCAGAGTTTAATTAAAAAGGAAACAGTTTTTTTTAACAGCCTTTCTAAGGGTTCACAGTGCTCTTACATTACAAGAGTTGGCAGAGAGGAATTAGAAGATCATAGGAGACGAGGTAAGGCCCAAAACACATTGGCAGAGAGTGAGTGACAACACTGTGGTTTGTTTATAAATAGCTGCGCTAATTAAAATGAGAACTGGTGTTTTCCTTTTTTTTTTTTTTAATGCAGGGTCTTGCTCTGTTGCCCAGGCTAGAGTGCAGTGGTGCGATCATGGCTCACTGCAGGCTTGACTTCCTGGGCTCAAGTGATCCTCCTGCCTCAGCCTCCCAAGTAGCTGGAACTATATAGGCAAGCACCCACCATGCCAGGCTAATTTTCTAATTTCTTGTGGAGCTGAAGACTTGCTGTATTGCCCAGGCTGATTATTTTTTCACTTTTTATAACCTTATTTCTCGTGATACCAGGATACGGTGCTTCCTCTGTTGCCATCTGCTTTAGTAATCTGACTTAAACATTTAAAAAAAAATTTTTTTTAGATACAGGATCCTGGCTCTCTTGCCTAGGTTGGACTGTAGTGCCACAATCGTAGCTCACTTCAGTCTCAAACTCCTAGGCTCAAGTGATCCTCCTGCCTCTGCCTCTGGAGTAGCCAAGACTACAGGCGTGTGCCACCACGCCTGGCTAATTTTTAAATTTTTTGTAGAGATAAGAACTCACCGTGTTGCCTAGGCTGGCCTCAACCTCCTGGCCTCAAGTGATCACCCTGCCTTGGCCTCCCAAAATCTTGGGATTACAGGCATGAGCTGCCACACCCAGCCTGCTGTTTTCTGATAATTGCCTGAATCTTAAATTTGAAAGGGATTTCGTAAGTCCTCTATAAAATTTAGCCCACCCAAAGTAGGATCCTTACCTGGTGCTCCTTCAGCTTCTCCTTTTGCACATGCAGGGACTGGACACACATTGTTTTAGGAAGTCGTCCATTCCTATCACAGAATATCCTTAACTTGTTATTACACAGTTCTTCCTTATTAAGCTAACATCTTTGTCTTTATTACTTCTACCATTGCTCTTACTTGTCCCCCAGTGCAACACAAAGGCTAAAATTAAAGATCCGCTCTCAGTTACCTTTTGTTTTTTTTCCAGGCCAGCATTCCGGTTATTTTAACTATTCTTATAGGAGACGTTTGTTACTTCCACTACTATCACCCCAAACACATTTCCAGTGTCTTTCAAAATAGAGCCCATAAAGTTGAACATCATATTTCAAAAGGAGGCTAAGTAATGTATAACACTGTGGATCTGTTAATTTTTGTGAGACTATTCATTATGTTAATTTGATCAAAGATTATATATGTTCTTTAGCAGCCATATCATTTTTAGGGCCATACTGAACTTTTATTAGGCTAAAGTCTGTGAGTCACTTTCTTGTAGGTTGTGGTTCAGCTGGAATCTTATACCTCTACAATTGATTTAAATGATTTGAACATTATTCATTAAACATTTAGTTTCATATTTAGGAACAATTTTACAGTGTTTTAAAGAGCATGATCATCTATATAATCCCATTTGGTTCTCATAACAACCCCTTTGAGCTAAGTAAAAGCATATTATCTTCTCCATCATATAGATGAGGAAACTCATAGCCAGAGAGACTGACTTGTTAATAAGGTCACCTAACTGGAGAGTGGTTGGACTGGCACTGAGACTAGATCTCAGAACTTAGGACTCCACATTCTGTGTTTTGTTGTTGTTGTTATGTTGTATTAGCTGTAGATATTTCTAAGTATATTAAGACATTGTGGCTTTTGCCTGCTCCCAGTAAGGGGCAATTGTGGTTTCGGTGATGAGCTCCCAGAAGAGCAACGTGCCTCATTCCAGGCCTCAGAAGCACCGGAATATATTTAGCTTCAAAAATGACAAGTTCAGCTGGGCACGGTGGCTCATGCCTGTAATCCTAGCACTTTGGAGGCTGAGGCGGGTGGATCACTTGAGGTCAGGAGTTCGAGACCAGCCTTACCAACATGGTGAAACCCTATCTCTACTGAAAATACAAAAATTAGCCAGGCATGGTGGTGCCTGCCTGTAATCCCAGCTACCCAGGGGGCTGAGGCAGGAGAATGTCTTGAACCTGGGAGTCAAAGGTTGCAGTGAGCTGAGATCGTGCCACTGCACTTCAGCCTGGGCGACACAGCGAGACTCTGCCTCAAAAAAAAAAAAAAAAAAGTTTGATAAGAGTGTTCAGACCAAGAAAAGTAATGCAAAACTTCATGATGCGGCCGGGCGTAGTGGCTCACGTCTGTAATCCCAGAACTTTGGGAGGCCAAGGCAGGTGGATCTCCTGAAGTCAGGAGTTGAAGACCAGCCTGACCAACATGGTGAAACCCTGTCTCTACCAAAAATACAAAAATTAGCCAGGCATGGTAGTGGGTGCCTATAATCCCAGCTACTTGGGAGGCTGAGGCAGGAGAATCACTTGAACCTGGGAGGTGGAGGTTGCAGTGAGCCGAGATCGTGCCACTGCACTCCAGCCTGTGTGAGAGAGTGAGACTCTGTCTCAAAAAATAAAAATAAAAACAAAAACCTCCTGATGGAGTATGTCAGCACTGTAAAACTGTAAAGAAGTTCTTGAGTGGTGTGTAAAATATAGCAAATACAAACCATTATCAGACCTAAAAAACATGTTAAATGTTTATAGAAGACAGTGGAGGATTCATATAACGTGTAGATCATGTGCCTATGAACTTGAAGTTTGCGCAAAATGTGGAAAGAAGACGTTGCTATTCTGTTCCATAAAGAACCAGGAAAAACAGAAAATATTGAAAATAGAATCTAAGTTCCAACCATAGAAGAAGTGAAGAAAGTGATGATGATTTAGATTTTGATATTGGTTTAGAAAACACAGGAGGAGACCATCAAGTGAATTAATATCACTGTATTAAAAGTCAGTTTAAGTTAGCTGGGTATGGTGGTGCATGCCTGTCATCCCAGCTACTCAGAAGGCTGAGGCAGGAGAATCGCTTGAACCCGGGAGGCAGAGGTTGCAGTGAGCCAAGATCGCACCATTGCACTCCATTCAGGGCAACAGAGCAAGACTCAGTCTCAAAAAAAAAGAAAGGTAAATTTAAGAATGTGAAATTCTGACCAACTTCTGACTGTTTCACAAAAGATACTGTGAAATCCTAATGACGAAATCAGAAAAAGCTATAGAAAAATAGATTTTAGGCATGAACAATATAAATTGTGTATGATGTATTATCTAATACTAAACTAAACCAGATTCAGAATTGATGGTTGTATAAGAAAAGAACCACCTCATGTAAAAATAAGATGACATTATTATATTGCTAGCCTCAAAAATTGGTCCTCAGTAAGGGCCTTTTGGTAAATGATCTCAAGTAAATGACTCATAGCAAAAGCCTCATCACTTGTGTTTGCATGTTACAGAGCAGAAGCAGCATTCTCAAATAATAATGTTTAACAAGTGTATAGCGATTTTTATTTGTATTTTTATATACCTCATCACATTGCTTTTACCTTTTTTCTTGTGAAATGTGCATACAGAAAAAAATGCATAGAATTTATATAGATAATAAATACAAGGAAAAGCTAATTCATTAAACAGCCAGGTGAAGAAACTACCAGCATCAGAAGATCCCAGTGAGACTCTCTCAGCAAAAGCTCATCTTTCTTCCCAGAGTTGGAAATTATTCTGAATTTTGATAATTAGAGGGACTTAATTCCTTTGCTACCCATGTTTGTGTTCCTAAACAATATAAATTAGCTTTGTCTAGTTTTTTAACTCTTTCCTCTTTTTGTTCTGAAAAATATCAATTGAAAATATCAATCAAAAAAGGTAGCAAAATAGTTCTGTGAACTTTTGCATATTCTTCACCTGGATTCCCAATTGTTAACATTTTACCACGTTTTCTTTATATATCAATGGATGGATGTACACACATATTTTATTTGCTGAACCATTTGAAATTGTTGAAGCACTGGTTTTGAACTTTATGTGAACAGACTTATACTATATATGTTATATCTCTTTTTCATTATTATAAAATTTGTTGAAATTGATTAAAAAAAGACATTGTAAATAGGATTTTAAATCACCATTCCATCCTCCCTAGTGAGCTGGCAACATTTTGTTTCTTTTAGGGACTGTGATTGGGTCTAGTCTCAATTCATTTCCATGTTCATCCTGCATTCAGCTGATGATCTGCTGTGAAATCCCACATTATTCTTGTTGATTCTCTTTGAAAGAATAACATGGGGAGTATCTCTGTTTGCATTTTACATTTTACTGTAAGGACTTAAGGATTTATTCTGCAAGGATTCAATTTTAGGCAATAGCTTGTTATTAGGACTTGCTTATTTCTTTTTCTCTATATTTTCCTTCCATTTATTTTAACTGCTATTGCTTCTTGTTACCTTATCAATGACTTTGTTGTCTTTACCAATACTGCTTCAGAATGTAATATAATAATTCTAAATGATTTAAAATAATGGTAATAGTAAGAACTGATAGGTTATTTACCAGATACTGTTATAAATGCTTTGTGTGTATTAACTCATTTAGCCTTAGAACAACCCGGTAATGATAGGTACTATTGTTATCTTCGTTTTAAACTGAAAGAGAAGTCAGCCCAGTTGCCCAAGGTCACTTAACTGGTTGTAGACTAGGGGTTTAAGAGACGAAAACTCATACTCTAAACTACTATGTTGAACCACCTCTCTCTAGCTAAGCTGCTCTCTTCATCACTTAGAAACTTCTTTCTAAGGGCTTCTTTTCCTATACCTGTGACAATTAACGTTTTATCCTTGTTTAATCTTATGTATTTCAGCTCTTAGTTATAACTTACTAATCTTTTTGAGTTAAAGCCTTCCTTTTTTATTCAAAAACACTTGACTGCTTACACTGAGAGCGTAGAGTCAAGAGCATTTTTAGTCTGTCTGGGGTAGTTTGCAATACCTTCAAAAAGGGTATAGTTTTTGAGCCTTGAAGAATAATGCACATTTTCAAGACCAAAGGAAAAAAGCCATTTCAGGTTGAGGGGTTAGCATGTTCACTTGCTCAGAGGTGAAAGAACATTCCACCTTTGAGGAACTGTAAGTGAGTTCATTTGACTAGAAGTGCAAATTTTATCTAAAGGTAATTGGAAATCATTGAAGAATTTTAACATGGAAGTGACACCAGATTCATGCCTGAAAGGTCCATCTCAAAGCACTGTGGCCCTTTGAAAGGAGTGAAAGCTGGACTAGAAGAGAGATTGGTTATGGAGCTATCCCAGTGATTTAGTTAGAAATGAGGAATATCCTAACATAGGCCTTCCCAGTGGGGATGGAGAAGAGATAGATTTAAAAGGTACTTTGGTTGGTTGTATATGATGAGGAAGGAAGGAGCCTTTCTCAGGGATTATCAACACTTTCAGGAGACATCTGGGGAACCTGTAGGGTTTTTGTCATAATGACCTAAGGTTTCTACTGGCCATGGGAAGGGGGTGCAGGGTGGTGGGGATGGGGGCAGTGCTAATGAGAAGTGTTTCATTGAGAAATACTGTAGTGGGTGGTGACATTGAGAGAGAGAAGGAAGAGCAGGTCTGCAGAGGTAAGACAGAGTTCAGTTTGAGCCCTGCTGAGTTGAAGTTGTTCGCGGATACCAAGTTGAAGATGTCTTCAGGCAGTTAGATATCTGAGTCTAGAATATAGAGATAGGTTTCAGATTTAGGAGCTGTTAGGGGTGGTTGAATGTATAACATGAAAAATGATACAGGTTTGAGAATCTGAGGGAGATTAGAAAAGTGGTTATTGTTGACACATATTGTTAAAAAACACCAACATTTAATGGATGAATGGAGGAAGAGGAGCCCCTGGAAAAGAAAGTGAGAATCCTAGATTGAATGGAGGAAAATCAGTAGAGTGCTTATCAGCCCCTGGAAAAGAAAGTGAGAAGCCTAGATTGAATGGAGGAAAATCAGTAGAGTGCTTATCATTGAAGCTGAAGGAAGTGACAGTTCTATCAGGAGGTATGCTCAGTTCTCTAAGATATGGCAGAGAGGACATAAGAGTATTCATTTAGTAACCGGAGGGTCTGATGACCCTTCAGAGTTTTAATTTCATTGGGGTGGATGACAGGTTAGACATTGGTTAACAGGATTAGAATGTGTGGGAAATGGGCAAACAGGGCAATGAATGTAGACTGTAAGAAATTCCCTTCTTTTGACCAGGCGCGGTGGCTCACACCTGTAATCCCAGCACTTTGAGAGGCCGAGGTGGGCGGATCACCTGAGGTCAGAAGTTCGAGACCATCCTGACCAACATGGAGAAATCCTGTCTTTACTAAAAATAAAAAATTAACTGGGCGTGGTGGTGCATGCCTGTAATCCCAGCTACTTGGGAAGCTGAGGCAGGAGTATCACTTGAATCCGGGAGGCAGAGGTTGCAGTAAGCAGAGATTGTGCCAGCCTGGGCAACAAGAGTGAAACTCCATCTCAAAAAAAAAAAAAAAAAATTCCCTTCTTTTACAACCTGAACTTTCTTTGTTTTGTGTGTGTGTGTGTTTTTGGAGACAGGGTCTCTCTGTCACCCAGACTGGAGTGCAGTGGCACAACATGACCTACTGCAACCTCAACCTGCTGGGCTCCGTCGATCCTCCTGCCTCAGCCTTTCGAGTAGCTAGGACTGCAGGCATGTACCACCATGCTCGGCTGGTTTTTTTGATTTTTAGTAGAGACCAAGTCTCACTATGTTCAGGATTACAACCTGAACTTTTACTTTTGTCAGATTCTTATTTTGGTATATCAGCTTGACATATCGGCATTTATAGGTGCCACATGGTTAATACTTATTTGAGTATTTCATTGTCATCCTAATTTTATACAAATTAGTTGAAAAGGAAAAAAATACACTAGCAGTACGCTTAGTTCTCATAAATTTAAAGCATTTAAAGTGAAGTGAATTAAGCACACTAATAACAGCAAATATTTAGTCTCAACTGAACATTTTTGGCACTTAAGCCAGATAATTTTACATTGAGTTGGTAAAGAACAGAATTGAACAACCTGGAAGGAGTATTGGCTTTACAGATTTTACAGATTGCAAAGATTAAAAGGGAAGTGCCATTAGAAATAGGTGTTAGGTGTTTTTTTTTTTGAGATGTAGTTTTGTTCTTGTCACCCAGGCTGGAGTGCAATGGGGCCATCTTGGCTCACTGCAACCTTTGCCTCCTGGGTTCAAGTGATTCTCCTGCCTCAGCCTCCCGAGTAGCTGGGATTACAAGTGCCCACCATAATGCCGGCCAATTTTTTTGCATTTTTAGTAGAGATGGGGTTTTGCCATGTTGGCCAGGCTGGTCTCGAGCTCCTGACCTCAGGTGATTCGCCCACCTCTGCCTCCCAAAGTGCTGGGATTACATCTGTGAGCCACTGCGCCCAGCCGGTATTATGCATGTTTTAGTTCTCTTAAAACATGGGCGTCAGAATTTGATTTTCAAACAAATTATGTATAAAAGTAGGAGATTCTGAGTGCTATTTCAGTATTACCTGTGAAGGGAAGGAGAAAAAGGGTATAGCCAGTAAAGGTGATAAGAGATCCAAGAGAGCTACAGAGCAAGACTGTCTCAAATAATAACAATAATAAAAATAAATAAATAAACCTATTTTGATTGACCAAAAAAAAAAAGATCCAAGAAAGATTTTTAAAAGATAAGTGATAACTTGGCCGAGTGCGGTGGCTCATGCCTGTAATCCCAGCACTTTGGTAGACCGAGGTGGGCAGATCACAAGGTTGGGAGATCGAGACCATACTGGCCAACATAGTGAAACTCCATCTCTACTAAAAATACAAAAATTAGCAGGGCGTGGTAGTGTGTGCCTATAATCCCAGCTACTCAGGAGGCTGAAGCAGAATCGCTTGAACTGGGGAGTTGTAGGCTGCAGTGAACCGAGATCGCGCCACAGCACTCCAGCCTGGCGACACAGCGAGACTCCATCTCAAAAAAAAAAAAAAAAAAAAAAAAAAAGATAATGTTTCTGTTTCTTGATGGAGTTCAAAATGCCAGAGAACAAGGTAAAGTTGGAGATGTAGAGAAGAGGGGAAAGTGAATCAACAGACAAGATTCCTTGAAGAAGCAGGATGGTATTGGATTTAGAATAGAGGTGTAAGGGGCTTATCCTTGGATAGAAGAAAGGAGAGTTTCTTCTGTTGAGTTTGAAGGAAGATGATGATGGATTTGAAGGTAAGTACGTTTGTATGTGAAACCGTAGGAAGTTTGTCCACTTAACAGTTTCTGAATGCCTGTGTATTTCAGTCTGCTAGTTGAGGAATATGTAGTCTCCATCATTGAAGAAAGTTAAGGATCAGTCTTGCAGGTTTCCAGCTACTATGTGTGTATGTGGGGGTGGGGGGGTAGGTATTGTTTTTTATGTTGTGTTGTCTGTTTTAAGAGACCTCACCTGTCACCCAGGCTGGAGTGTGGTGGCATGATCATAGCTTACTGCAGCCTTGATCTCCTGGGCTCAAAGGATTCTCCTGCTTCAGCTTCCTAGAGTAGCTGGGAATACAGGCATATACCACCACGAGCGGCTAATTTTTAAATTTTTTCTGGGGTCTTGCTATGTTGCCCAGGCTGGTCTTGAACTCCTGACCTCAAGCAGTCTTCCCTCTTCAGCTTCCCAGAGTGATGGGATTATAGGCATGTGCCACTGCATGGAGCCTATAATTGATTTCTTACAAATCATCCATTTTTGACAGCGAATTAGCATAAGTTCGCTCTTTTTTGTTTGGTTTTGAGACAGAGTCTTGTTCTGTCGCCCAGGCTGGAGTGCAGTGGTGTGATCTTGGCTTACTGCAACCTCCACCTCCCAGGTTCAAGAAATTCTCCTGTCTCAGCCTCCCAAGTAGTTGGGATTACAGGTGCCCGCTACCACACCCAGCTAATTTTTTTGTATTTTTAGTAGAGACAGGGTTTCACCATGTTGGCCAGGCCTGTTTTGAACTCCTGACCTCAAGTAATCTGCCCGCCTTGGCCTCCCAAAGTGCTAGGATTACAGGTGAGAGTCACTGCGCCTGGCCTACTCTTTGTTCTTTTTTTTCTTTTGAGACGGAGTTTTGCTTTTCTTGCCCAGACTGGAGTGGAATGGTGTGATCTTGGCTCAGTGCAACCTCCATCTTATGGTTTCAAGCGATTCTATTGCCTCAGCCTCGTGAGTAGCTGGAATTACAGGTGCCTGCCACTATGCCCAGCTAAGTTTTGTATTTTTGGTAGAGATGGGGTTTCACAATGTTGGCCAGGCTGGTCTTAAACTCCTTACCTTGTGATCTGCCTGACTTGGCCTCCCAAAGTGCTGGGATTACAGGTGTGAGCCACTGTGCCCGGCTCTTTGTTGCTTTTAAAAATTGGGGCAAGTGTTGCCCCAATTTTTGTCTTTCTTAATCTCTCATGGTTTCTCAATTATAAAGAATGATTTTGGCCAGGTGCGGTGGCTCACACCTGTAATCCCAGCACTTTGGGAGGCCGAGGCGGGCGGATCACGAGATCAGGAGATCGAGACCATCCTGGCTAACACATTGAAACCCTGTCTCCACTAAAAATACAAAAAATTAGCCGGGCGTGGTGGTGGGCGCCTGTAGTCCCAGCTACTGGGGAGGCTGAGGCAGGAGAATGGCGGGAACCTGGGAGGCGGAGCTTGCAGTGAGCCGAGATCGTGCCACTGCACTCCAGCCTGGGCGACAGAGCGACTCCGACTTAGGAAAAAAAAATGGTTTTGAGATGTCATCTATCAATAAAAGGACTTTTAAGTTACTTAGGATGTAATTTTTCTTGTGCTGAAGGAGTAAATTCAGTCATAAAAACTAGATACTTTCTTAACTACTGTGGTTCCTTGAAAGAGATCATAGTTCTCTGTCATGTGATAAGTGTAGTTCTCTGTCGTGTGATCAGTGTAGTTAGTCCTTTGTCATGCGGCATTATTGCCTTCTCTACCCTTCTCTGCTCCATGCCCAATTAAAAAGTCATTTATATTGTCTTTGGCAAACTTTAAGAAATTCTTAGTTTCTTATTAATTTTAAGTTTTAGATGAGTGTTTTTAATGGTCTCTTTGTGGTCGGGATCAGTCAGTAAACAATTTAGAGCATAAGGTTACTTAGGATTGAAGAGCAGTCCTTCACATTCCAACCTGTAGGTGTACCTCAGGGGTTCTCAGCTGGGTTGCCCCTCAGGTGGTCTTTGGCAATATATGGAGACATTTTTGATTGTCACCAGTGGGGGGTTGAGTGAAGCTGCTACTGGCAGCTAGTGAGTGGAGGTCAGATAGATTGCTAAGTTTCCTACAGTACACAGGACAGCACCCCTACAACAGATAATTATCTGGCCTAAAATGTTGGAAGTACCCAGGTTGAGAAATCCTGGTGTACAGTAACTAATATTTGAACACTTTTGTGGGCTACTATGTTTAACTGCATTATCTAATTTAAAATACAGAATTCCCCTGTGAAATAAGTAGTATCACTTTTTGCCCTAAAGGCCCTGGTCATTTTTGAAGAAGGAGGATATAAACTTTGGACTCATTTGTATAGGAAATTTTTAATACAAAACTATTCAGGATACAAGTTTTTTATTTTTAGACTTTCTTTGGTCTTACCTTTTATTTGTTTGTGATTTTTGCAGGGACAAATATGTATAGCATTTAAACACATAATTCTTTTTTAATATTTCAGATCTAGAAATGGCCATTGCCTACTGGAACTTAGTGCTTAATGGAAGATTTAAATTCTTAGACTTATGGAATAAATTTTTGTTGGTAAGTTCACATTTTCTGCATTTCTCTCTATTTTCTCTAAAATTCTGCTATGTTTAAAGATAAATTAACATAATGTATTGCATATAGAATGAGAAATTTGATTACCAGAATTTTGTTACACAGTTGTTTTGCATTCTTGTATTTAAAATTTTCCAAACTCTTTTTGTCCAGCTCATTTTAGTGATACAAATGTATTTTGTTTTTGTTTTTTAAATAGGAACATCATAAACGATCAATACCAAAAGACACTTGGAATCTTCTTTTAGACTTCAGTACAATGATTGCAGATGACATGTCTAATTATGATGAAGAAGGTAATGAAATTTTTTTCCACACCAATTTTTTTTGACCTGTCTTTTTATCACACACCCCTGAACTTCTTCAGTACTTTTGTTTTTCTCGGAATTGGAATTCCCTCCTCTGAGCTTTTGTTATGATTTTTTTTTTTGAGATAGAGTCTCACTGTTGCCCAGGGTGGGTGCACTGGTGCGAGCATGGCTTATTGCAAGTCTTCAAACTCCTGGGCTCAGCAGTCCTCCTGCCTCAGCCTCCCAAGTAGCTAGGACTACAGGCATGCGCCACAGTGTCTGACTAATTTCTTAACGTTTTATAGAAGTAGGGGTCTTACTGTCTTGTACTCCTGGCCTCAAGCAGTCCTCCTGCCTTGGCCTCCCAAAGTGTTGGGATTATAGGCATGAGCCACTGTGCCCAGCTCCAGGCTTTTTTTAATGCTCTTCTGAATGTATGAAATACCTTCATACATTTACCAATCTATATTTTTCTGTTTCCTTCAATTCCAACTCAGCATTCATGTCTTCCAGAAAGGCGTGAGTAATTTTTATCCGTTTTAGGTTTTCAGTTTACTTTAGGAACCTTTTTACTTGATGTGCTTTTGTACCTATTTCTATCTCTTTTTCATCTGTTAGTCTTCTGTGTAAGCTTGATTGTAAACTCCTTAAGTTCAGTGACTTTTTTTTTTTTTGAGATGGAGTCTTGCTCTGTTGCCCAGGCTGGAGTGCAGTGGCGCAGTCTCGGCTCACTGCAACCTATGCCTTCTGGGTTCAAGCGATTCTCCTGCCTCAGCTTCCCAAGTAGCTGGGATTACAGGTGCCTGCCACTACGCCCAGCTAATTTTTTGTATTTTTAGTATAGATGGGGTTTCACCATGTTGGCCAGGCTGATGTCAAACTGCTGACCTTATTGTCCACCCGCCTCGGTCTCCCAAAGTGCTGGGATTACACGCATGAGCCACTGCGCCCGGCCTATTTTTTTGTTGAAACTTACTTCAAGTGCCTAATATAGTACTGTTGGCATTCAGTAAATAGTCACTGAATACTTTTCTGCTATTTCTTCATAAATGTATAAAGATGGCGCTACCATCCACTACTAGGATGTGGACTTGTATTTTTCTATATGTGGTAGTGATTTACATTGATTTCTTCATACATATTTCCCTAGTCCACTTGAGAATTGGCAGGATGCAGGATGGAGATTTTTTTTGAAAAACCCCCTGTGATCTTGGTGTCTTTAAAAGTGTCCTGGAATCATTAAGGCTAATCAGGGATGATGTTATTTCTTTTCTTCATTTTCATTGTCGTTTATAATCTTCCCTCCAAAGTGAGAAATGTTGAATCATGCGTATACCTAATAATTGTGTCTTCTGTTACGTTTTACACAAAAATGGAGAGCTTTCTGAGTTGGAGATGGGCATGTGAATGTGTAGAGGCATGCATATATTGAATTTTACACCTCTTAGTAATGTATTAGCATGAAATAGGATGGAATTTGACACTTCCTGTTAATTTCCTTTGTGAGATGGCCACAGAATGCTTGAAAACTTGTTTCTCCTCCTATGCCTTCAGCACTGGCAGCATGCTATCATATCATAGCCCCTCCTTAGGCTGCCAGTTTTTTTTTTTTTTGAGAGGGAGTCTCGCTTTTTGCCCAGGCTGGAGTGCAGTCGCGCGATCTTGGCTCACTGCAAGCTCCGCCTCCCGGGTTCACGCCATTCTCCTGCTTCAGTCTGCCAGTTTTGACCAAATTACTTCCATTGCCTGACTTCAGTGGCCTTCAGAAAATCATATTATTGATTAGTTACCAGACAAGTTGTTTTTATCACTCAAGGAACAACCAAATGTTGGGAGTAATCACAAGGAATACAAGGAATATTTGGGGTAAAAACTCCAAAAAGTTTGAGTTTTGAAAGACTTAATCAGTGGGAATAGATAAGAATGATATACTTTAACACTTATGAGGAAGTCTTAAAAAAAGGATTCTGCGGAAATATTAGTCTTATTTCTTCTTTTTCTCCCTTCTCTTTCTTTCATATTTTTTCTTTTTTCCAGGAGCATGGCCTGTTCTTATTGATGACTTTGTGGAATTTGCACGCCCTCAAATTGCTGGGACAAAAAGTACAACAGTGTAGCACTAAAGGAACCTTCTAGAATGTACATAGTCTGTACAATAAATACAACAGAAAATTGCACAGTCAATTTCTGCTGGCTGGACTGAACTGAAGATCAATCCTCACAATTCAGACTGAGGGTTGAGACAAAACTTTAAGGATACATCTTGGACCATATCGTATTTCATTCTTCTAATGGTGGTTTGGGCTTGTCTTCTAGTCTGGGCCGCTCTAAACATTTATAATTCCAACATTGTGGATTTCATCTTATATCTGTGGACCATCCTAGTTTATTCTCCCATAAGTCTTAGAAGCTTTATGGTGATTATTTTGAGGTTTTCATTCTCGCATAAAGCACAATGCTGTCTTCATCAGAAAACAGTTGGCATAAGAATTAAACATATGAACATCACAAAACAATTTATAAAAACTTCTTAAATATACGCTTTGGGCTAGTTGCAAAGACTATGCTAATAGCACTTCCAATGAGAGTGATATATTTAAGTGTACTGGATCTGGAATGGTGTTTTGGTTTGGGGGGAATTTTTTTTTCCTGGCAAATCACATGTGTTGTTGATGTGAGTATCTGATGAAAAAACAATGTCAGAATAACCAACATGAAAATTTTTTAGGATAACTTGGTGCCTACCTGAAAAATGTATTGTGTTTTAGACTCTTGATTTCAAAAGGTTCCACAGAACTTGTCTGCGCTTACCTTACCCATGTTTATATATAGCTGTCCTACAGGGAGCTTTTATTTAGAAAATGTCTGCATAATGTTAGATTCTTCTCCTGTCTACATTATGCACTACATAATTGGACTTCATTATGCTTTTGAAATGCTTATCTGCCTGTCACATAAGTTAAACTATTTAATTTGTTTTGAATGTTTTGGATTGCTACACAATACAATATTCTAAATTTAGGCATGAGGGTTTTTTTGTTTTGTTTTTAGTTTTTTTTTTGTCATCGCACTATGGAACACAAATGAAATTCTCTTAATTTATAAGAAGATAGTTGCAGTTAAATTTTGAAAATGGTTGTAATGAGCCATGAAGTTCAATCTTTATAATATAGGTACTGCTCTTTCAGACAAATAGTCCATTTTCGATGACTTATTATTTTGTTGAAATTGCTTTAACTGCTAATCACTGTGGTTGCCAAATACTTACTTCAGGAGCGAAGATTTTCAAACAAGCATACACGATGCAAAATACCAATCTGGCTTCTAGTCTCTCTACTGTTTTTGTTTCACTCAGATTAGCTTAGTTTTCTCATCAAAGCAGAATGCTATCTTGTATGTGTTTTTTTCATTACAAGACCCATGAGCTGCTTTTATGCTGAAAATGGTCATTTCCCTGTTCCCTTACTGACATGTGAAGAAGGGTTTCTTGCTTTCTTAAACATTTCTGTAAGGCAGGCTAGAAATGTAAACTTCAAATGTCAGATGATTATGGTCTTTTGATAGGAATACATTCTGCTTGGGATATACATCCAGGCACTCTCTAAGGTTCTAGGGTTGATATTAACAAAGGAATGTACTTTAGAATAGCAGTACATTTTATGCAAATATGGAAATTATTTTAAGGAACAATGACATATCAAAACTACTTTTTATTTACATGATTTTGAAATAGACTAGAAAGCTTTCCCTATAAACATATTAATATTCCAATCATAACTTTAATTCAAGAATGCAGTTTTACCAAAAGAAAAATTTGAAATTTCTATTCAGGCTACTGTAATTGGTTATTAAAAGAAAAAGGAAAAAGAATCCTGCTGCTTTCAGTATTTCCTGATTTCATTTTTTGTAAATATAAAGAACTTCAATTATGAAAAATTTTTAAAAGATATATATATATATATCTATATATATGTACTGTTTTGTTTCCTGTCTTGAACATTTTGAGTTATGGTTATTGGTTTCACATTGATTAATTCACATATGCTGTGTTTTGAAATGAGATCCCATTAGCTTTTTTTTTTTTTTCCCAATATAAAGTGTTTTCTTTAAAAGTCTGATATTGGTTTGTGGCCTAGTGCCTTGGATTTTACATATTTTTCTTTTTAAATGCAAAACCTTTTCAACAAAATAGTGTTTGTCATCAGGTTGGTACTAAACATTTATAATTACTGTGTAATTATAAACAAAAATACATAAAGCTTTGAATATAATTATGTAGCATAAAAGTTAAGGTTGTTCACTATGATGGCATCTTAGAATTAAACAAAATTTTTACTAGGGCTGAAAAGAGAAGACTGATTTAATGTGGTGTGATTATTCTGAAGATAAATGTCTGGTTACAGGGAATATTTTGTACTAAAAAATGATGACACATATGGCTGTGTGTGTTTGAGTCTGTGTCTGCGAGAGAGCCAGAGAGAGAGAGAGATTGACAGAGGAAGGGAGAGAGACACACACACCCCTTGAATTGCTTTAACTCCTAAGCGTTTCAGTCCTCATTCCGGTAAACTCCCCATGCTGATTCTTTGTTTTAAACTGAACCATAGGTACAGTTTCCTTTTTGCCAAATGTCAAAACAGGTACACATTTTAAAATGTAATGCTTTTTAAATAGAAAAATGTATAAAATTAGAAGTGCCCACATATAAAAAATACTTGAGATGAAGATTAGTGAATATCATCTGCATATCTCTGTAAGTTCGATTGTGTTTCTTACAGTCCCTGTTATATTACCAACAGAGGCAATAAAAGCTTCAGTGAAATTGCCATGACTAAATCTTTTCACATATTTCAGTGTATTTTTTTTATAGATTAAAAATATCCCTGAAAACTTTTCCAGGAAGAATAATTATTCATGGAAAGAGCATTGTAATGGCATGTTTTGGGGAGAAAAGACATGTCAAGTCTTGTTTACTACATTTAAAATGTTTACAACGATACTGGGCTGCTTTATTAACAATACTGTACTTGTGTAATATGGCATTATAAGTACATGTCCTTCCTTAGACTTTTAAAAGTTTTAGCGAGAGAAAGTAAATTTACTCAACAAAATAACATGAGAAATCTTTTACATAATATCTTTACTGGGGAATTCTTATTTAAGCAAGGTACACTATTTTTTCCTCAGACTTGAATGAAGTGTCTATTTTTTATTTGATGATAAGAAGTGAGTAGTAGTAGCTAACTTAATGTACACTTTGCTTAGGTTTTTAAACATGTTACTATTAAGACTACGTATTGTAAACCTTCTGTAATTTTCACATATGAATGACAGGAGAAAGTTAAACCTAATCGAAGGAGTTTTGGAATAAAAAGAAAGTGGTGCTGGGGAAATTTACCATGGTTCACGAAGTATGCCTTTGTAAAACTGAATCAACTTTTAGCAAGAATTAATTTATGTAGTTCTAAATGTTAAATTGTGTATATTTAACAGAAAATACTTATCTGGCACCTCAGTAGTTTTCTTTAAATGTTACCTTTTAACAATATGATTTATATTGAATACTTAGATGTTTTCATAAGATTTTATCAAATTTGATAATGTAATGATAAAATGTTTTTTAAATGTGAACTATTTAACGTATAAATGAGGACACAAAACCTGAATTGTGATTTCTACATAATGTGATAATTAGGGTTCAAATTATGACTCATCATTTAATTGATTATAAATGAGTATATTTCTGAACTCTTTATTGCCTCCATTTTTACAATCATAATATAGCAATAATTTCTATTTTTATTTCATAGAACTGTGGTGAAGTTATTTATCATGACACCTTTATCTTTGATTTCTGAGGGAAAGGGGTGTGTATTTCGTAGTTAAGATAAATGAGAAAATTCCTAATAGTACAAATGCCCTTTTCCAGGTTTATCTTTGCTAATTTGTTGCCATTTTTCTTAAATATTTGCTTTATTTGTACCTGATTTCTGGAGGCAAATAGTGCTATTTTTTCAAACTCATAATACAGTTACATAAATGATTTTATCAGAGCATTCTTGCTATCTCATTTTCTTTCCTACCTGTTAGTAAGTAGCATTTCTTGCTCACCAACTCATTTATTTGACAACTTTCCACTAGGGTCAATGTTTCCTATTAATGTGTTTTTTTATTTTCCTTTGGTTAATTTTTAAAAATCTGTCACAAATAAGGAAGTTATGATGAAAGATGCACAGCCTTTGTAGTTAGTGGAATTCTTAATAAGTAATGTCTTTATGGAGTTTTAAAGGGAAATTATTTAAAGGGAATCATGTTATAGTTGTCCATTTTTTAAATTGAGATTTGAAGTGTTTTTAAGTATAGCCTCAGTTTCTATTTACTTACAAGTGCTTCATGATTGTTTTCAGTTTAAGTTTTTGCCGTTGTGCTGTGCAGAAATCATAATGTAGTTTGTAATACTTTCGAGCATTGGTCTTGAAGCTATAACTTGGGGTTGCTGTCCTTCATGAGGTAGGGCCACAGCAGGCAGGCCCCTTCCCACTTCCTTTGTGGTGTTCGACTTTTATCTGTTGTAGGCTGTTAGTGTTTCATATTTGATTTGGTTTGGGGAAAAATAGTTAAAAAAATTTTTTTTTTAATGATTGGCTTTAGAGGGACTATTACCTCTTTGGCATATCTGTCAGAGGAATGGAAAGAAATGGAGTCTGACTAAAAATCATGCCAGCTTGGTCACTGAAGGCAGCACTGCTTTGAAAAGAAGAATTTTGAACCCACATCGTAAAAGCAAAGCCTGATGGGAAACAGTGAAGTGTTTGAAACTTAGGGGCATCATGTAAGTGGCTTAATGAGCAAACAAACTAAAAGGAACATATTCCTTTTATATTTAAAAAGTATATATGTATTCAAATACATGTTCATATGAATATTACAATTTTATTTCCGGTTATGAAATATTCTGAGAAAACCTTATATCTGATGGAAAACTTGGGCAATATCCAATAGCAAGCAAGAGATTCTTACAAAAAGAAATACCATAGGGCACAAGGTTGGGGGAAGACAAATTAATGAAATGGCTAAGGGACAATGCTAATTCAATCGTTAACAGTGATTTTGTCACATGACTTATAGCTAAAAGAGCAATGTTTAATCAGTAAGATTTAGAGATGGGTGTACTTGGAATCCTTTGAAAGTAGTGTGTTTAGTTTTCAAGGAAATGCTAATATTCTTAATCCTAGTAGTATATTAGAGTTTGTTGTGTTGAATATATCAAATGAATGAGCTTTGAGCCAGAGCTTTAAAATAGTGATTTCTAAGACTTTGTTACAATGGTACTTAAAAAATTGCTTTGTATAATTTACACACTGTAAAATTCACCGATTGTAAATGTACAATTAATTGGTTTTAGTAAACTTAGGAATTGTACAATCCAGTTTTAGAACATTTCCATCAGCCCCCAAAAGTTACTCATGCTGCTCTGCAGTTAATTCACTCCTACCTCCAGCCCCAGGCAGCCACACTGATCTACTTTCTGTACAGATTTACCCTTTCTAGAAATTTCACAGAGTTAGAATCATGCAGTTAGTCTTTTATATCTGGCATCTTTCACTTAGCATGTTTTTGAGGTTCATCCATGTTGTAGCTTACACCTGCGTGTAGTTCCTTTAGTTGCTGATTTAGTGTTCACTGTTTGGATATACAACATTTTGTTTATCCATTCACCAGTTGATAGACATTTGACTGGCCTATTTTAAAATTGTGAATAACAATGCTATGAAGATTCATAAATACGTCTTTGTGTGGACATGTTTTCATCTCAGATTCCTAGTTGTGGAATTGTCAGGTTGTGTGGTAAATTTATATTTAACGTTTTAAAAAACTGCTAAACTTTTTCCAAACTGACTGTACTTTTAGAGCTATTCCTGCCAGGTGCATGCAGGCTGCAGTGTCTCCACATCCTTGCCAATACTTGTTGTCTTTCTGATGACAGCCATTCTGGTGGGTATATATTTTATGTGTGTAAGTTACGCCTAGGCATCCCAACTCATGTATTGATTGGATGTGCAATTTGAGTGAGTTTCAAGTGGCCTGAGGGATTGCTGTAAAATTAGTTACTGTAGACACGTACTCTCTTGAAGGTAGTATTTTCTGTAGTCAGTGAGGGTAGTAATAATACTTCCGATGGGGGTTCCAGTCCCTCAGTGATCTCTGGTGAGAAGAAATGTGTCAGTGAAGAGTGGTGTTGATGACTGGTGCTTTTGCTCTGTTACTGTTTGTACCATGGTTGATACAGCTGCTCGACTAGCCTGTGACTGGTGGTGGTAATTAAATTTTATACACATTACTGTGTGCAGATAGTTACTGTCTTAATATTAAGTTTCCCAGAGATTTTACTTTTGAGATAACTGAGAATTAATGACTCTTTGAATTTATAAAAATTTAGTTGATACCGTTCAGTTGCTGCCAGCCGCCTGTGTTCTTATACCTAGGAGACATTGGAGTGAGTGCTTTTTAAAAATTTTAGTGGGGTATGTAAGATACATGTAAAAGGAGAATTGCGTAATGAACTCATTTTAACATGATCAGTTCATTCTTGATTTATCTAAATGCCATTCATCTTTGAACCCCTATTTATTTTGAAGCAAATCCCAGATAGTGAATCATTTCATTTGTAAATATTTCAATATGTATGTCTAAAAGATAAGGACTGTTAAATAAAACCACAATTCTGTTATTAGACTTAACTGTTAACAGTTTGTTAGTGTTAATAACTATCCAGCAGTGTTCAAGTTGTGCCTTTTCTTTTTTTTTCTAATTCAAGTCAGGATTCAAGTATTTCTACATTACATAGATCTCAAATGTCCTACCCAATGGATCCCCACACTCTCCACTCTTTGGCTTCAAATTCATTTATTTGAAAAAACAATGATTGCTTTAGCACTTTAAATTTCTATGCAGTTTTCAAATTTAAGGTGAAATTTTGATGTACTTAATAAAAAATATATTCTAACTTGAATATATTTTTAAAGTTAATGTAGTATATAAGAAGTTATTATATCAACAGATTTTCCTTTAACTTAAAAATACACTGTGACTTGTATCCAGAACTCCTGCAACTTAATGAAAAAACAACCCAATTTATAATTGAGCCAAGGATTTGAATGGACATTTATCCAAAGAAGATATACAAATGGCCACTAAGGATGTGAAAAGATGCTTAATATCATTAGCCATTAGGGAAATGTCAATCAAAACCACAATGAGATAACACTTCATGCCCACTAGGATTGCTTTAATCAGAAACAAACAGTAACAAGTGTTGCTGAGGATGTGGAGCCACTGGAACATCTGTAAGTTGCTGATAGGACTGCAAACTGGTGCAGCTGCTTTGAGAAATGGTTTGGCCATTCCTCATTTAATAAACACAGAGGATATGACCAGCAAATCTCCTAGATATATACTCAAGAGGATTGGAAACATGTTCTTATAAAAATTTGTGTGTATTTACAGCATTATTCGTAATTGTTAAAAATTGTAAAACCCAAATGTCCATTAACTCATGACTGGATAAGCACAATCTTAATAGTCATTCAGTGGAATAATACTTGGCAGTAATAGGAAGGAGGGAAGTAGTGATACATGCTGCAACATGCATGAATCTTGAAAACATTATGCTCAGTTAAAGAAGCCAGTCACAGAAGTGCACACATTGTACTAATCCATTTGTATGACATGTCCAGAATAGGCAAATCGATAGAGAAAAAGATTAGCGGTTGCCAGGGGCTAGGGTTGGAGGTGGAGAATACAAAGTGAGAACTAATAGATACAAATTTCTTTTTGGAATGATGAAAATGTTCTAGAATTAGATAGTGGTGATGATTGCACTACTTTGTGAATCTACTAAAAATTTTAGGCTTTAAGACAGTCTTACGGCATATGAATTTACATATCCATAGTGATTTTTAAAAATATAAGCATGCATCTCTAAAGACAGTACAATGGAACTTTATAATACATTCTTTGAAAGCATCAGGATAATACATAGTTCCCCATTTTATCTGATTTTGGAGAGAGAACTGATTACACATAGGATTGTTGCATTTCTGTTTCATACACATGTAGCTGTACATTTTCCCTCTTCAAAATTTCCCTCTTTAAAAACAGGAAACCCTGCACCTTCTAATAATTTTTGATGAGTGGAACTTGGTAAAAACCTGAAATAGAAAATCCAGCTAATAATACTGAAGATAAAAGTATACTTCTACTTCTGTCATATCTGGAAGGAGTGTGTAGGGAATATATTTTCAGTGGTTTTTGAAAGTAGTTTAAAGCCTAGCAGACTGTAACTTTGCAATGTTTTCTTACTAGCAGGAGTGTGTGAAGGGGCTGCTCTGCATAGCATTCATGTCTGAGAGATTTACTGCCCAGCCCATGCTCAGCTGGATACAGGCAGTTTTTGGGCCTCCTTGTACCTCTACTAAGCCGCAAGGGAGAATAGGTTGGTAGTTTCTGTGGACTGTCCTTATCAGGCGGAAATAATGACATGAAGTATTGATACCGTACCTAGTTGACAGAAGAATTTGGGAAGTCTGAATTCAGGTGGAATAGAATTGTTTCCTTTGATTTTTCGCTTTGAATACTCCCTAGCCTACTTTCTTCCCTTAACTTTTAATAGTGCTATGACTTTATTCAAGGGAGGATGTGTTCTTTAGACCAACCCTATCATAGCTGGAATAAATCTACATAACTCTCTTCCCCTGGATTTAAGTAGCTGGATCAGGTTTCCTAGCTGTAGCCAGTTCCTTGTTCATTAACTTGCTTGAGCTGATGAGCTGTGGGTTTTTCTAGAGGGAAGTAACCCTTGATATTTATATCTGTGAAAAAAAATAAATTTGAGATGTTGTTAAATGATCTAATTGGCTTTTATTTGCAATTTATGAATTGGGCATTATCTAAAAATCTACACTGGGCGTGGAAGAACAGTCAGTTTTTATAAGGTATCTTGAGCAGGAACAAGGAAACAGCGTAATACAAAATGCAGTTGGTTAACATTAGGTTACTTCAGGTTACTTTACTTGTAAGGGTGAAATAGAGGAGACTTTCTCATCATGCAGGCTAAAACTGGCCTGTTTAGAGATTTGGCTATTCTCTCTTTCTCTTGATTTATCAGAAGCTCAGATAAACAACTTAGTTTTGGTTTGGTGGCCTGGAACTTTAGCACGAGTGACTTAGTTTTGGTTTGGTCTGTTGATGGTGCAGGAGCTCAGTCCAAATCCATGGCCTCCTGTAGGTTTCATTTAATGGTTATAGAACTTGAAGTGTGTTCCATTCTATAAGTGAAAGTTAATGTTGACTTTCATTTCAGGAAAGATTTTCTATTTATCTCTAGATGGAGAGTGATTGAGGAAGTGGTTACTTTAAAATGTTTCCTAAAAGCTAATTTATGCATCATTGCCATCTCCTCTCAGAGAGTCTGTTTGATTTGTACATTTACTTCAGAGTGAGCGATCCCAGTAAATTTGTGTAACTGCTTTGGAGAATGTCTTCCTCTTTAACCAGGCCTAGGAAGAGTCTGTCCATTGGTCTAAAGACACCGGTGCCAGGATGTGCCTTTGAAGGCAAGTTCCCAAAGTTGCATGGGAAGGAATTCAAGTTCTAAATCCAGATAATCAGTTTAGCTATTAAAGCTCCGATATGCAGGATCTTCTCTGATGACTGTTTAATCTTTTCTGGTAGAGGCTTATCTCTTCAGAGATCGCAACCTATTTCCCATTGCCAATTGCATGTTTAAGTAGTAATTGGTTCAGCATGATATCCCCATCTTGATGAGCACTTTGATTGTGTTCAGTTTGAAGAAGTCATCTGTAAAATGACAATCCACCAAAAAGATGGGTCCCTTTTGAAACTGTTAGCTTGTGACTAGAACAGGCTGGCTTCTGTGCCTATTAGCTGTGGTTAGCAGGATCCCATGTTTCTGTTACCTGCCAGCCTTCCTCCTGACGGGGAGGTAGGACATATCAGTGCTTTATGGATAACTTTATTCAAAGTATTTTGAGATAGCAGAGGACCTGGTCTGTTTGCTTCAATTGGTCTGTTAATAAAAAACACCAATCTTGATATTGAGAGATCCTTGAGGATATTAATTCAAGTGTTATCTTAGAATATGTCTTCTTTTTATTGGATTATAAAAAATTGAAAAATATATTCTGGATCAAATCTTAGATATTTATTTTGTATTTACTTTTTCCTGGTTGGTGGCTTCTCTTTTCATTTTATTCATGGTGTTTTTTTTGAGACAGGCTCTTGCTCGTCTCTCAGGCAGGAGTGCAGTGGTGAAGTCATGGCTCACTGCAGCCTTGACCTCCTAGGCTTAAGTGATTTTCCTGTCTCAGCCTCCTAGTAGGTGGGACTACAGGCTTATGCCACCACACATAGATAATTTGTAAGTTCATAGAGATGGGGTCTCACTATGTTGGCCATACTGGTTTCGAATTGCTAGGCTATAGCCATCCTCTTGCCTTCGTTCCACAAAGTGCTGGGAGTCCAGGTGCAAGCCACTGAGCCTGTCCTGATTTTCTCTTTGAGTGTTTATTTGTGGGTCTTCAATTTAGGTTTCTTGTTTGATTCGAGTGAATTTATACATGTGGTATGTGAAGTAAGGGTCTAGGTTCTTCCTTTTTTATTTCTTTACAAAAAGATACCCAATTTTTCCAATACCATCCATTAAAAAGACTCTCCTTTCCCCCCTTAATTATCTTGGTACCTTTGTCAGCATCAATTGCCCGTGTGTGTGGGTTTATTTCTGGGCTCCCTTCTTTTCCATGGATTTCTAGGTCAAGTCTTCAACCTGTGGCAACTGCCTTGGCTACTGGAGCTTTCTGTTTTCACATCAGTGCTTTCAGTTCTCCAACTTTGTGGTTTTATGAAATTTTTGATCACTTTAGGTCCTTGATATTTGCATTTGATTATCATTATTATTATTTTTTTGAGACAGTCTTACTCTGTCACCCAGGCTGGAGTGCAATAGCGTGATCTTGGCTCCCTGCAACCTCTGCTTCCTGGGTTCAAGTCATTCTCCCACCTCAGCCTCCTGAGTAGCTGGGACTACAGATACCCACCACCACACCCAGCTAGTTTTTGTGCTTTTAGTAGAAATGTGTTTTTTTCATGTTGGTCAGGCTGGTGTTGAACTGCTGGTCTCAAGTGATTTGTCCGCCTCAGCCTCCCAAAGTGCTGGGATTACAGGTGTGAGTCACCACACCAGGCCTCTACGTACGAATTCTAGTATCACTTTTTCCTAGAAAACAACAACAACAACAAAAACCCAAAAACTTTTTTAAAAAGTCCTGCTGGGAATTTGATGGAGATTGTAACCACTGTTGAATGGTTCTCAACCAAGGGCAAATGTGCCCCAAAGGGACATTTGGCAATGTCTGGAGACATTTTTTATTACAACTAGAGTAAGGTGGTGCTACTGGCATCTAGTGGGGCTGAGGATGTTGCTAAACATTTTTTTTGTTTGTTTGTTTGAGACGGAGTCTCACTCTGTCTCCCAGGCTGGAGTGCAGTGGTGTGATCTTGGCTCACTGCAAGCTCCGCCTCTCGGGTTCACGCCATTCTCCTGCCTCAGCCCCCTGAGTAGCTGGGACTACAGGCACCCGCCACCACGGCCGGCTAATTTTTTTGTATTTTTAGTAGAGACGGGGTTTCACTGTGTTAGCCAGGATGGTCTCGATCTCCTGACCTTGTGATCTGCCCGCCTCGGCCTCCCAAAATGGATTACAGGTGTGAGCCACCGCGCCCAGCCATGCTAAACATTTTATAATGCACAGGATGGCTCCATATAACAAAGAGTTGTCCTAAGTGCCAATAATGCCAAGGTTTAGAAACCTTACATTAAATCTGTAGATTACTTTGAGGGGAATTGCCATTTTAAGAATATTGAGTCCTCCAATCCAGAAACATAGGATGTCATTTATTTAAATGTTTAATTTTTCTAAGCAGTTTTATGATTTTCTGTTTGCAGGTATCGTACTTTGGTTTAATTTATTTTTTTAAGTGTTCTTTTTTTTTTTTTTTTTGAGATTGAGTCTCGCTCTGTCACCCAGGCTGGAGTGCAGTGGCGTGATCTCAGCTTACTGCAACCTCCAGCTCCCCTGGTTCAAGCGATTCTCCTGACTCAGCCTCCCGAGTAGCTGGGATTACAGGCATGCGCCACCATGCCCAGCTAAGTTTTGTATTTTTAGTAGAGATGGGGTTTCACCATGTTGGCCAGGATGGTCTCGATCTTCTGACATTATGATCTGCCCGCCTCAGCCTCCCAGAGTGCTGAAATTATGAGTGTGAGCCACCGCACCTGGCCTTAAGTATTCTTTTTGATGCTGTTGCAAATTTGTTTTTTTTAGTTTTGTGTTTTGTTTCTAGTATACATAACTAAAGTAGATTTTCATATATTGATCTTGGATCCTGGGACTGTGCTAAACACTTTTATTAGTTCTAATAGTTTGATTTCTTAAGATTTACTATGTACAAGATTATATCATCTGTAAATAGACAGTTTAATTCATTTGTAAACAATGTGCCTTTAGTTATTTTTTATTATCTTATTGCATTGGCTAGTACAATGTTGAATGGAAGTGGTGAAGATGTCACTTTTGCCTTTTTTTCCACTGTTGGGGGAAAGCATTAAGTTTTTCCATTATTAAGTATAATATTAGTTGTACATTCTCTTTTAAGCCTTTGTTGAGGATTTTTATCGTGAATGGGTGTTGAATTTTTGTCACATGCTATTTTTTTATCACATGCTATTTGTGTATTGAGATCATCACGTGGTTTTTTGTTCTTTATTAATATGTTATATCACTTTGATTTTTGGATGTTAAACCAACCCTGCATTCCTGGGGCAAACAGCACTTGATCATGATATATAATCCTTTTTATATGCTGCTGAATTGGGTTTGCTAATATTTTTCATTGAGGTATAATTCACATAACATAAAATTCACCCCTTTATAGTGTACAATTCAATGATTCTTAGTATTTTCACAAGATTGTACAATGGTCAGTAGTATCTAATTCCAGAACATTTTTATCACCCCACAAAGAAACTCTGTACCCATTAGCTGTCACTCCTCATTATGCCCTCCCTTTAGTCCCTGACAGCCACTAAAATACTTTCTGTCTCTATAGATTTGCCTATCTTGGATATTTCACATAAATGGATTCATTCAATATGTGGCCTCTTGTAATTGGCTTCTTTCACTTAGCATGATGTTTTCAAGGTTTATGGGTATTGTAGGATATATCAGTATTTATTCCTTTTTGTGACTGAATAATGTTATTGTATGGATATATGTTTTGTTTATATATTCATCAGTTGATGGACACTTGGGTTTCCTTTTTGTTTTTTGAGACAGAGTTTCTCTCTGTTGCTCAGGCTGGAGTGCAGTGGCACCATCTCTGCTTACTGCAACCTCCACCTCCTGCGTTCAAGTGATTCCCCTGCCTCAGCCCCCTGAGTAGCTGGGATTACAGGCGCCCACCACCATGCCAGGCTAATTTTTGTATTTTTAATAGAGACAGGGTTTTACCATGTTGGCTAGTCTGGTCTCAAACTCCTGACCTCAGATGATCCACCCGACTCGGCTTCCCAAAGTGCTGGGATTACAGGAACTACTGCGCCTGGCCAGGTTTGCATTTTTTTTTTACTGTTATATTGAGTAATGGTGCTATGCACATTCATGTACAAGTAAGTATTTGCTTGAGTATCTGTTTTCACTTCTTTTAGGTATATGCCTAGGATTGGAAGTGCTGAGTCATATCGTAATTCTGTGTTTAACTTTTAAATGAGGGATGGCCAAACTATTTTCCAAAGCAGTTGTACCAGTTTACATTCCTGCCTATGTAGAGTATGAGGGTTCAAATTTCTCCACATCCTCAGCAACACTTGTTACTGCCTCTTTTTGATTAAAGCAATCTTAGTGGGTATGAAGTGATATCTCATTGTGGATTTGATAAGCATTTCCCAAATGTTGAGCAGCTTTTTTCTTTCCTTTTTTTTTTTGAGTCTTGCTCTGTCACCCAGGCCGGAGTACAGTGGTGCACTCTCAGCTTACTGCAACCTCCGCCTCCCAGGTTCAAGTGATTCTTCTGCCTCAGCCTCCCAAGTAGCTGGGACTACAGGCGCCTACCACCACACCCAGCTATTTTTTTTGTATTTTTAGTAGAGACGGGGTTTCACCCTGTTAGCCAGGATGGTCTCTATCTTCTGACCTCATGATCCACCCACCTCGGCCTCCCAAAGTGCTGGGATTACAGGTGTGAGCCACTGCGCCCCGCTGAGCATCTTTTCATGTCCTTATTGGCCATTTGTATTTCTTCTCTGGAGAAATGTCCTATTCAAATCTTTGTCCATTGAATATTTTTTTTTTTTTCTTTTTTGAGATGAAGGTTTGCTCTTGTTGCCCAGGCTGGAGTGCAATGGTGTGATCTTGGCTCACTGCAACCTCCGCCTTCCGGGTTCAAGCGGTTCTCCTGCCTCAGCCTCCCAAGTAGCTGGGATTACAGGCATGCACCACCATGCCCCGCTAATTTTTTGTGTTTTTAGTAGAGATGGGGTTTCTCCATGTTGGTCAGGTTGATCTCGAACTCCCAACCTCAGGTTATCCATCCACCTTGGCCTCCCAAAGTGCTGGGATTACAGGTGTGAGCCACCGCGCCCAGCCTAAATATTTTTTTGACTGTGGTAAAAAGCATAACATTTACCATCTTAACCATTTTTAAGTGTACAGTCAGTAGTGTTGAGTATATTCACATTGTTATACAACAGATATCCAGAACTATTTCATCCTCCAAAACTGAAACTCTATTCCCATTAAACAATTCCTTATTTTTCCCTGCCCCTGACTCCAGGTAACCACAAATCTGTATTATTTTTCTATAAATTTGACTACTTTAGATGCCTCACCTAAGTAGAATCATATAGTACTTGTCTTTTTGTGACTGGCTGACTTCACTTAGCGTAATGTCCTCAAAATTCATTCATGTCAATGCATGTGATAGGATTTCGTTCACTTTTATGATTGAATAATATTCCATTATAGGTATGTACCACATTGTGTGTATTCATTTATCCTTTGATGGACGTTGAGTTGCTTTCATCTCTTGCCTATTATGAATAATGCTTCTATGAACATGAGTGTGCAAATATCACTTTGATACCCTGTTTTTAACTCTTCTCGTATATATCCAGAAGTGGGATTGCTGGATCATATGGTATTTCTGTGTTTCATTTGTTAAGGAACTGCTATACTGTTTTTCATAGTGGCTTCACCATTTTAGTCCTGCCAGTAGTGCGCAAGGGTTTCAATTTCTCTACATCCTTTTGAACACTTGTTATTTTCTGTTTTTGTTTGCTTGTTTTGATGGTAGCCATCCTAATGGGTATGAGGTGATATCTCATTGTAACTTTGATTTTCATTTCTCTGATTATTAGTGATGTTGAGCATTTTTCATATACTTGTTGGCCATTTGCATATCATTTTTGGAGAAATGTCAAGTCCTTTGCCTCTTAAAAAAATTTAGGTTATTTGATATTTTTATCGTTGTTGAGTTGTAGGCATTCTTTACATATTCTGGATATTAACCCCTTATATGTGATTTATAAATACATTTTCCTCTTCCATAGATTGCCTTTCAATCTGTTGATTGTGTTCATTGATGCACAAAAGTTTTTGAGTTTGATATAGACCCATTTGTCTATCTTTGCTTTTGTTGCCCGTGCTTATGGTATCATATCCAACAAATTACTGCCAAGTCCAATGTCTTAAAGCTTTCCTCTTATGTTTTGTTTTGTTTTGTTTTCTTTTTTTTTTTTTTGAGAAGAGTGTTGCTCTGTTGCCCAGGCTGGAATGCAGTGGTGTGATCTCAGCTCACTGCAACCTCCACCTTCCAGGTTCAGGCGATTCTCCTGCCTCAGCCTCCCGAGCAGCTGGGATTATAGGCTACAGGTGTATGCCACCACTCCCAGCTAATTTTTGTATTTTTAGTAGAGACAGGGTTTCATCACATTGACCAGGCTGGTCTCGAACTCCTGGCCGCAGATGATCTGCCTGCCTCATCTCTTATGTTTTCTTACAGGAGTTTTATAGTTTTTAGTCTTATTTTTAGGTCTTTGATCCATTTTGAGTTAATTTTTGTATATGGTATAAAGTAAGGAACTAACTTTATCTTTTCTTCTAGATTTTCATTTTTCCTGACACTGATTTGTTGAAAAACCTGTCCTTTCCCTACTCAGTGGTTTTGGCACCCTTGTCAAAGACCATTTGAACAGATACATGAGAGCTTATTTCTGGTCTTTTTTTAGTCCATCGGTCTATATGTTTGTCTTCATGTCACTACCACACTGTTTTGATTAATATAACTTTGTTGTAGTATGTTTTGAAGTCAGAAATTGTGAGTCTTCCACATTTTGTTTTTTTGAGACAGAGTCTCACTCTGTTGCCCAGGCCAGAGTGCAGTGGTGCGATCTCAGCTCACTGCAACCTCTGCCTCCTGGGTTCAAGTGATTCTCCTGCCTCAGCCTCCTGAGTCGCTGGGATTACAGGTGTGTGCCACCACACCTGGCTAATTTTTTTTGTATTTTTAGTAGAGACAGGGTTTCACCATGTTCCAGGCTGGTCTAGTACTCCTGACCTCAAGTGATCCACCAACCTCGGCCTCCCAAAGTGCTGGGATTACAGGTGTGAGCCACTGTGCCCAACCTGTTCTTTTTTTCTTTCTTTTTTTTTTTAGTTATTTTGGCTATGCAGGATCCCTTGATATTCCATATGAATTTTAGGATGGATTTTTCTATTCTTACAATAAATGCTATTGGCATTTTCATAGAGATTGCATTGAGTCTATAGATTACTTTGGATAGTATTGACATCTTAACAATACGAAGTCTTCCAGTCTTGAACACAGAATATCTTTCCATACATTTGTTTTCTTAAATTCCTTTTAGCAATGTCTTTTCGTTGGTTAGGTTTATTCCTAGGGTTTTTGTTGTTGTTTATTGAGGCTATTGTAAATTGCTTTCTTAATTTTCTTTTTGGATTGTTCATTGTTAATGTATACAAATGCAAACAATTTTGGTGTGTGGATTTTGTATCTTGTAACTTTGTTGAACTTAACAGTTCAAACTGTGTGTGTGTGTGGACTATTTAGGGTTTTCTAACATAAGATCATGTCATCTGCGAGTAGAGATAATTTTATTTCTTCCTTTCCAATTTGAATTGGTTTTCTTGCCTAATTCCTCTGATTAGGACTTCAGTACTGTGTTGAATAGAAGTGGTGAAAACTGGTATCCTTGTCTTGTTTCTGATCGTAGAGGAAAAGCTTTCTGTCTTTGACCAGTGTGTATGATGTGATGGGTTTGTCATATAGCACCTTTGTTATCTTGATGTACTTTCCGTCTATTCTTAGCTTGTTGAGTGTTTTAATCATGAAAGGGTGTTGAATCATGTCATATGTTTTTTTCTGCATCAGTTGAGGTGATCATGTGCCCAGGTGATCAGGTAGGGCCTCACCGAGACATCTGAATAAGTATCTAAAAAAATGAGGTAGTAAGCCATGCATATATCTGGGAATGCTTTGTAGGCAGAGAAAATAGAAACTGTAAGGGCTCTGAGTTGGCAACAAGCCTGGCGTGTTTAAGGAATATCAAGGAGGCTGTCAGGCTGGGGAGGGGGAGGGGGAGGGGGTAAGGAGAACAAGATATGAGGTCAGAGATAACAGGTAGCAAATTGTCATTCTGTTAATGTGGTATATTTTGATGATTGAGTTTTCTGTATTGAACCATTCTTTCATTCCAGGAATAACTTGGTCATGATGTATAATTTGCTACTATTTTGTTGAGAATGTTTGCACCAATATTTATCAGGGATATTGGCCTGTATTTTTCTTGTCTTATAGCCTCTTTGGCTTTGTTTGGTATTAGAGTAATGCTGTCTTCACAGAATGAGTTTGGAAGTGTTGCTTTTTCTTCAATTTTTTTGAGAGTTTGAAGATGATTGGTGTTAATTTTTAAATGTTCGGTAGAATTCTCCAGGGAAGTCATCTTGTTCCTGGGCTTTTCTTTGTTGGGAGGTTTTATGCCCATTTTTAATTTTTTTTTTTTTTTTTGAGACAGTCTGACGCCCATCACCCAGGCAAGAATGCAGTGGCGTGATACGGCTCATTGCAGCCTTGACCTCCTAGACTCAAGCAGTCCTCTTGCCTCATTTTTTCGTAGAGACAGGGTCTCACTATGTTGCCAAGGCTGATCTCAAACTCCTCGGCTCAAGTGATCCTCCCACCTCAGCCTCCCAAATTGCTGGGATTACAGGTGTGAGCCACCATGCCCGGCCTAATTTGGTTATCTTGTATTGTTGACTTATAAGAGTTCTTTATATATTCTAGATATTAGACCTTTATCAGGTATGTGACTTACAAATATTTTCTACTAGTCTGTGGATTGTCTTTTTACTTTCTTAATAGTGTCTTATGGCACAAAAGTTTAATTTTTTTCTTTTCTTTTTTTTTTTTTGAGACAGAGTCTTGCTCTGTTGCCCAGGCTGGAGTACAGTGGCGTGATCTCATCCCACTGCAACCTCTGCCTCCTGGGTTCAAGTGATTCTCCTGCCTCAGCCTCCCAAGTAGCTGGGACTACAGGCATGTATCACCACACCCGGCTAATGTTTTTTTTTGTATTTTTAGTAGAGATGGGGTTTCACCGTGTTAGCCAGGATGATCTCAATCTCCTGACCTCATGATCCGCCCACCTTGGCTTCCCAAAGTGCTGGGATTACAGGCGTGAGCCACCATGCCCAGCCACGTTTAATTTTTATTAAGTTCAATTTTATCTATTTTTTTCTCTTGTTGCTTGCACTTCAGGTATCACACCATTGCCTAATCCAATGTCAGAAGATTTTTACTTATGTGTCTAAGAGTTTTATAGTTTCAGATTATCATTTGGTATTTGATTTGTTTAGGTTAATTTCTGTATAATGCCTGAGGTGGGGGTCCAAATTAATTCTTTTACCTGTGGATATCCAGTTGTCCCTGCACCATTTGTTGACAAGACGGTTCTTTCCCCATTGAATGTCTTGGCACCCTTGCTAAAAATCAGTTGCCTATAAATGTATGGATTTTTGGATTCTCAATTTTATTGTCTATGTCCTTCCTTATGTCAGAACCACACAGTCTTGATTACTATAACTTTGTAGTAAAATTTTAGAATCAAGAAATGTGTCTTCCAACTTTGTTCTTTTTCAAGATTGTTTTGGTTTCTCTCTGAGTCTCTTGTACTTCCATATAAATAATAAGATCTGCATGTCAATTTTTGCCAAAGAAGCCAGCTGGTTTTTGATAGGGTTTGTGTTGAAATTGTAGATCAGTTTTGGAACCACTCATACATTTTGCCTATGTCATGTGTCCATATAATGTTCTTGATTTCTAGTGCCAGCGCCTTCATTTGAATTCCTTGATGTTTGCAGTGGCTTTTTATATGTTCTCTATGGCTTTTGTCTGTTTCTCTTCCAACCACTTGTTCTCACTCTTGTCAGGATGATTTAGCTAAAAGGCTTAAGATCCTCTGGTAACTCCCCATGGCTTTCAGAATTGATTCACTAACTTATTCAAATAAATGTCTCTTAAGTCCTTAATGTGCCAGGCATTATTCTGGGAATACAGCAGTGAACGAAACAATAATAGTTACCCTTATGGAGCTTACATTCTAGTGTTGGGGATGTAATAAACAAAATCAGTCAAGTATACAGTGTGATATGTAGTGCTGCAGAGGGAAAATGAAGCAGGGAAGGGGTAAGGAGAGGATGCAATTTTAAAGAGGGTGATCAGGTGGGGCCTCACGGAGACATCTGAAAAAGTACCTAAAAAAATGAGGTAGTAGGCCATGCATATATCTGGGAAGGCTTTGTAGGCAGAGAAAATAGAAACTGTAAGGGCTCTGAGTTGGCAACAAGCCTGGCGTGTTTAAGGAATATCAAGGAGGCTGTCAGGCCGCGGGGTGGGGGGAGGGGGTAAGGAGAACAAGATAATGAGGTCAGAGATAACAGGTAGCAAATTGTATATGGCCTTGTAGGCTATTATTAGTGCTGTGGCTTTTACAGTGAGGTGGGAAGTCATTGGAGGGGTAACAAGTCCTGACTAGTTTTAATAAAATTAGCTGATGTGTTGACAAAAATCCTGTTGTGTCGGGGGTAGAGTGGAGGTAAGATGAAAGTCGGGGATCAGTTGTGGTAGGCAGCCTCTAAAATGCCCCCAGTGGTCCCTGCCTTCTGGGATTCACACTCTTGTGTAATCTCTTCCCCTTGAGTATGGTCTGGACTTAGTGACTTGCTTCTAATGAGTAGAAGGCAAAGTGATGAGACATCACTTCTGAGATTAGGTTATAAATAGCTTCCATCTTGCATGCCCTCTCTTGCTCACTTGGTTGGAAGCCAGCTGCCATTTTGTAAGCTGCCTTTTTGAGAGGTCCGTGAGGGAAGGAACTGAGAGCAGTCTCTGGCCAACAGCCAGTAAGAAACTGAAAGTCCTTAGTACAGCAACCCATAAAGAACTAAATCATACAAACAATCACATTAATGAGCTTGGCTGCAGGTTTAATCTCAGTTGAGCCTTCAGGTGATAGGTGATACTGCGGCTCTGACAGTTTGCCGCCTTGTGAAAGACCTTGAGGCTTTGCTACCCAGATAATCTGCACCCATATCCTGGATCCACAGAAACTGGAATAAAGTCTATTCTTTTATGATGTGAAATTTTGGGGAATTTTTTTATGCAGCAATACAGAACTAATACGTCAGTTAAAGAGTTAATGCAATTATCCTGAGATGATGGTGACTTAGACCAGGGTGATAACCAGGTTGACAAAAACTCTAAATATTAATGTATTTGAACTCTGGATATATTTTAAAGGTAGGTCTAACTATTTTCTGAGGAAGTAGATATAAATGGGGGAGGGGGGGGCGCAGTGGTGGTGATCATAGTGTAGTAAGAAACATCACAACCAAGTGGGATTTATTTTAGGGATGCAAAGTTGGTTTAACATTCGAAAATCAACCAAGGAAGACTGGGTGTGGTGGCGCATGCCTGTAATCCCAGCACTCTGGGAGGCTGAGGTGGGAGGATTCCTTAAGCTCAGAAGTTGTAGATCAGCCTGGGCAACATAGTGATACTCTTGTCTCTACAAAAAATTTAAAAATTGGCTGGGTGTGGTGGTGTGTTCCTGTAATCCTAGCTACTTGGGAGGCTGAAGTGGGAGGACTGCTTGAGGCCAGGAGTTCCAGGCTGCAGTGGAGCCACAAGTGTGCCACTGCACTCCAGCCTAGGCAACAGGGGGTGACTCTGTCTCTTAAACAAAAAACCATAATCAGCCAAGGTAATTCACTGTATTATCAAACTAAAAAAATTAAAACACATCATCTCAGTAAATGGAAAAAAAGCATTTTTCAAAATTCAGCACCTATTCATGGTTTTAACCATGCCTATATAACACTGTACCAGTGTTATAGCACACTGTACTAGCTAGTGTGCAGGGCAGCAACAAGTAATTACAGGCATAAAGATTGGAAAGAAAAAAATTAACCTTTTAGTTCTCAGATGACGTGACTGTATATGGGAAAATCCAAAGGATTCTATACAAAAGAATCCTTGGAATGTGAATATGAAGTGAATATGGCAAGGCTGTAGGTTAACAAAGTTAAAATTAATTTGTCCAGGATCATATCCTTATTTTTTTTAATTTTTTTTTTTGTGAGACAGAGTCTCTGTCACCCAGGTTGGAGTGCAGTAGTGTGATCTTGGCTCACTGCAATCTTTGCCTCCTGGGTTCAAGTGATTTTCCTGCCTCAGCCTCCCGAGTAGCTGGGATTACAGGCGTGCATCAACATGCCCAGCTAATTTTGTGTTTTTAGTAGAGATGGGGTTTCACCATGTTGGCCAGGCTGGTCTTGATCTCTTGACCTTGTGATCTGCCCACCTCACCCTCCCAAAGCACTGGGATTAACAGGTGTGAGCCACCGCGCCCTGCCCCTTATTTCATATTTTATTTCTGTGTTCTAGTAAGGCTAATAGGAAAATAAATTTGAAAATGAGTCCCCTTAACATAGCATAAAAAATCATAAAAAATTAGGACTTTAACAAGAGTATTTGCCAGGTATCTACACTAAAGACTACCAGACATCGCTGAGAGAAATTAAAGAAGACCTAAATAAATGGATATACCATGTTCATGGATTGGAGGACTCAAGATGTCTGTTCTTTCCAAATTGATACATAGATTCAGAAAAATACAAATGAAAACCACATCAGGTGTTTTTTTTTTTTTTTTTTTTTAAGAAAAGTCAATTCATTTTAAACAGAGGCACCATACCAATTCAATGGAGAAGGAGAATATTTTAAAGAAATGGGGTTAAACCAGATAACCTTGTCAGGGGTGGGGGGAGTTGCGGGGAAGGACGATCCTCATTCCTTGCCGCCTTGCATCACACTCAAATGAATTTGAGATATCTTTGACCTAAACATAAAAGTTAAGACTAATGCTTTCAGAAGAAAACACGGGAAAATTTCTTCATGACCTTGGGGCTGACAGAGTTTGAAGTCATGAAAAGCACCTAACTATAAAAGGAAAAAAAAATTGGACTTCATCAAAATAAAACGCTTCTGCTCCCCAGAGTGACAAGTAAGAAAATAAATAGGCAAGCCACAAACTGGGGGGAAATGCTAGCAATACATACATAAGACAAAGGACTTATATCCTTACCTTAAAGATTCCTACCATTCAGTAACAAGAAAAGTAGCCTAATGAAAAAATGGCCAGACTTGAACAGACATTTTGAAAAAATCATAAATCACCAGTGAGCATATGAAGAGGATTGAACATCATCATGCAAATAACCACAGTGAGATACTTTATTAGAATGACTAAAATTAAAAAGACACCAGCAAATGTTGGCAACTGGCACTCTCATAGTTGCTGGTGGGAGTGTAAAATAGTACATATAGCCACTGTGGAAAACTTTTTGATAGTTTCTTATAAACCTACCCTATGACCCTGCAATTCTACTCCTAGTTATTTCACAAAAGAAGTGAAAACATAAGTCCACAAAGAATGTTCATAATAACTTTATTAAACAATAGCCCCAAACTGTAAAAAAACACATGTCCATAAAGAGGAGAAAGGACCAATTGTGGTACATTCATGCAATGAAACACTACTGAGTAGCAGAAAGAAAACCATGGGTCCTGGCACAACATAGATGAGTCTCTCAGACACGCTGAGCAACAACGCCGGACACAAAAGTGACACACTGTGTACTGTCATTTACATAAAATTCAAGATTAGGCAAAACTAATCTATGACAACAGGAATCAGAAAATGGTTGCTGGGACAGGACCAAGAGGGGAATATATTCACTGCAAAAGGCACAAGGGAACCTTGAGGAATGACTGAAGGATTTTTAACCTGGTTTGGGGTAAGGGTTACATGGGTGTAGATATTTATCAAAAGTGAGTAACTATAATCTTAAAATCTATACATTTTACTGTGTACAAATTATATCTGAATACAAACCATTTTACCTTAAATTAGTATTTAAAAATCTGATTTATCACAGGGTTCTCGGGCTGTTCATAGAGAGGTGTGGTGACTTATCTCCATTTACAATAGCCTTTCCTTTGAGTCAGTTAGCTCTTCAATATAAAACTTGAATTTTTGAATTCACTAATTTTCCAGTGAAATGCTTCCAATTTTTTTGTCCTAAATTTCTTGTTCATTATTCATCATGTTCTACTTGTATATTAGAAGTTAAAGACAGTAGTCGTCCTAAAAATAGTCCAAACACTCCTTTTTAAATATAAAAACAGATGCCTAAACTGCTTTGTCTAGGATATTCTTATTACATCTCAAAAATACATTACATTATATAAATCATGCATTGTCATCCTTTGCAAATACTAACAGCTGGGCAAAGACAACAGCTTAACTTTTTACGCAGATGTAGATTAGACAATTATGTCTGTTCTAACTGGCAACCGAGGAAGCAGTGAAAATAACTGGGTGTCAGGAAATGGGAATATTTTATAGGGAAGTATACATTCTATCATCAGTTATATTTTTTAAAAAAAGCACACATTTTCTATGAACCAGGGCATTTCCAAATTCCCAAGTGCTCTTGGCTGGCTTTTCAGGAATGATGCAATTTCTAGTCTAGTTGAGGTATGCTGGTCTTTACAGCTGGCGCATTCTTATCAGAGTCTTTTCCAGGAGTTGTACTGATGATCTATAAAAGCTGGGTAAGAACTACATTTTAAAAAACTGCAGTCAGTGAAAGGCATAAATGATATCCCTGTCCTATAATGAAGGGTAAATACAGTAAAATTTAACTTCAAACAAGTTTGGCAGTGAAGGTTGTGATAAACAGAGAGAGGCTTAAAATGCTTAAATAAAGGAACACTTTTAATTATATAGGAAAATTTTTATTTGATAAATATAACTTCATAAACTTTAAAAAATTACTAAGAGCTGTACAATAATATACTGTATTTACTGACAGTGCAGAGAATTTTTAAAGGATTACATTAGACAGCCACAGTGTCTCAGGTCCAAAATTTTAAACTAAAAGTATTGCTACAATATTTCCAGATACTCATTCCTCATAAAAATCTAACAATTACCATTATTACAAATGTATTAGTTATGATCTATTTTTTATAGGAACAACATTCAAGTTATTTCACATAAAACAGCACTTTAATAATGTTTTACTTATATGAAAATAGGTAACTCCTAGAAATAGAATGTAAGTGGGGACCAAAATCAATAAAACATGTTTTACAGAACTCTTTGGTGTGCTATTTTTATTAATCTGCCCAATATCATACCCCAAACCGATCTTTACAGGAAAAACACCAACATGGAAGATTCTCCCTTTTCCTACAGCGATTTTCAGAGTAGCATATTTTAAAAACTTTTGGCTCTTAACTGTCAATTTTCTAGTGGCCTTGACTCCTGCTTCTCAGGAGTCTCCAGCTCTCAGGTAAGTTCAATCTCACAATCTTCTGCAGTAGAAACGGCCTCAGTCCTGGCACTAACCGTAGGGCAGAATGCAAGTGTTCCCTAAGGCTGATTTGCCTCTGTGTAGTCTCCTGTTCAGGACACTGCCTGGGCGGGGCTCAGCTCTGGAAGCCTTTGTATATCATGAGCTTTAGATCCAAGAAAGAGGACGGTTAGAAAATTCAGACCATAGATTCTCCCCTTTTCTCAACTCAACAGCAGGTCTTTGTAGCTGTAGTTCTCCCTGGCCCATACTTTGCTCCGCCCAGGGTGAGCCTATGCCTGCTAAAGCTGAGGCAGGGTGCTGAGTCACTTAAAGCCTTAGCTGAGGGGCAATTTTGGAAACTGACTTGGTGCTTGCCACTATCTTCAGGCTTACAGCCCTCAGACGAGGCAAAGGAAGGCAAAAGGAGGCAAATCGATTTGAGACCACTGATTAACTAGCAATAACATATTCAGCATTTTGCTCTGCTTTTGGCAGATAAGGGTTAATTATCAACATCATACTTTCCAAAGGATTTTAAAGAAATACGCAAAGGGGACACTTTCCTTGTGATTACTGGTTACGTAGTAAGAGTTTTACAAGATGAATATAGCACTAGAAAACTACTGAAAGCTTGTAGACTGCATTGTTACTTTCTTAAATAGAAAACTCTTCTTAAAATCAAGATAAGTTTGCTTTAAAAACGGAGTGGATTTGGGGTAACAGTTCAGGATGAGCACACTAGTGGATGCCATTTACTTTTTTTTTTAAAAAAATAAAGTTCTCCTTAACTAACTTCAAATGGTGAGTACAGAAAATTACATCAATCACACTTTAAGCACCATTCTAGGCGAGCTGACCTCCTGTCTTGCTGCAGTTGGTCATAGGCTACTTTATGACTTTGGAGTCTTTGTCTAGTGTCAGTACTCAGTTTATTTGATGGCAAATAAACACTGTCATGTAAATGTAATGCAGGCCTATTGAATGTCATTTTGTTATATGTACGTTTTATAAGAGACTTTATAAGCAAATTTCCATATCCTCCACTAAAGTACTCTACTGAGTATATCTGCAGTATTCCTTTTCTGGAACATGAATTAGTGAATGCAGACACTGTACAGTGTATTATTCTTTTAAAGTATTTCCAGAATAACAGATCTTCCTAAATCCAACTATGGAATATCTTAAGTTAAAGAAGGACTGTTTTTGAAAATTAATATTTAGCTTAATAACTTAATATCCTTACATCACTGGAACAGACAAATGTTACATTAGCAAGAAAATAGTTTACAAGCAAACAAAGATAAAGTCTTAATTTTTGTCTCAACCATTCTTTTCCCTGCCAGCCCAATTCTAGAAGCCTTATATTCATGAAATGGCAAGGAAGCTTAGGGCTGCACAATAAATGTCCATAAAAGAATGACATTTTCAAGGGAAAACTTGGTAAAACCGCATTTAACCATTTTCTTAATATGTATACAATCATTATTTGCTTAGAGCTGGGTAATAAATAATTCTTAAGCTAATAATCACTTCTAAATCTTAAGACAACATTTCAACAAAACAAAAATGACAATACAGAACTACTTGATAAATTCAGGATGGAAGTTAGGTTTTGAAGTGCAATGAGTTAATTACAGTAACATCTATCCGATTAATCATTCTTAGCATTGTAATTTATTGCTAATGTTACCTGATACAAGTTTAGCATTTTAAACTTTAACAATTTACATTCCATAGCCACACCTGAAAATATGCCTTGCACTGGGACACTGGCAGAACCCACTGTATTGTGGTAGTGTGCTATAACTTAGATAACATAACCTGAAAATAAGATTATTAACTGAAACTCTTTATTCTAAAATCTAGCTTACAAGGGGAAGAGCAATTGTAAGTTGGCCGCAGAAAGAGGCTCTTCTCTTTTTATTGATTTAATTACCCATACTATTCTGATTTGTATAATTAAACATATTTGCAATATTTAAATACTGTCCAAACTTTTTATTGATATAGTTAAACTTTACAACAATGCCATGAAATACTATACACAGAGCCTTCGAGTAAAGAGGGAAAAAAGCAAATTTAAATGTGTTAACCAGATTAAAGCATGCAAAAGATCCAATGATAAAGACATTAAATTAATAATAAGTTAACGGTATCTAATTTACCCACTATAGGGTCTTCATACTCTGTCACAAAAATATTAGTAAACATCAATTTGAAGTTCGGTGAACAGACCTGATTCCTGATTTGTATATTTGATACACCCTTGCATTTATATGGCTAACTTTACAGGCTGTGTTACAGTACAGTTAGAGGAATTGGTATCCATACTGCAGTAAATAATGGTTGGAAATGATTCTCCTAATTTGCTCTGTGAACTCAGAATGCACTAATGAATTAACAACACAGGTCACTGAGGGACCAAAATTCCTCAGTATTCACATTAACTTTTCCCATGAAAAGTTTCAATATAACTCTAATAAAAAAATAGAGTTCTCAAGGCAAACTTTCAGCATAATTTACAGAAGCAGATTTAAATAGAAGAGTCAATAATCAAGCTAATACTAAAAAATACACGTTACTAAGATTTATCTCTTTTTTCTACATTTATATTAAAATATAATGGCCTCAGCAACAGACTGAAATGCCATTAGGAGTCCCATAAGCACAAGGGACAAACCAGACAAAGAGATGAAAAATGTCTCTTTATTCTCCAATTTTAACATGTTCAGATTCAAATTAAGGGTGTTAGGAGGGGCTTGTATTAATGCTTTCTGTTTGTCTGCCATCGTAACTCGGAGTGGGTGTGAACTGTTACAAAGATTTCGGAAATTAATTTCAGAGCTAGTGTGGCCATTAACAGGGTGATCACACTGAATTTTAGGAAAGGAGGTGAAATGGCTCCCACAAAGCACTACAGCCCCTTTAACAAGTAGATGAGTCCATTGTGGAGAGAGTCAAGACGCTCCTGTCGTTGGTATAGAAAGGATCCGATGCACTCCATGATCTAAAGTAACAATAAGAGAAAAGTTTGGCTCACCAGGACCTATGTTTTAATTGAGAAAAAAATTTACTCTAAAACTTAGGACCCAAATGCAATCACTGATTGATTCAATTAAATGCTAAAGACAGGTTCTTCATACTAGTATTGAATGCCCAAACTTTCTATTTATATTATATAAAAACTTGGGAAAAATAATGCTCTAGTCATCATATAAAAATATTAGCCAAAATTCAAACATTCATTAGCATTAAAACAGTTTCTCTATGTAGTAAAGCATGGGATGCTTTTTAAAGTCTTAACAATTCAATAAGAAGTATGTTATTAAGAGTTATGCACATTCAGTTTTACTGAAAAGTTCAGTTTACAAAAACAAACCCAAATCCCACTTACCAAAGGCTTTGGAATGAAACAGTAGTATGTTCCTATTATTGATCATTTAATTTCAGCTATGAATCCTATTCTAAAGACTTCAGCATAATTAGCTTGAATGTAGTGAATGATGTATTCAAAAGACATCAAAGACACCTGTAGGTCACTAGTGTTTTCACTTAACTAAGAACAAACAATCCTCTACTGGTCTGGAAAAGTTAACTGGTGTCTGAATGATAAGGCCCTAAAGCAATTCATTACATAATACTTTATGTGCAGCTGTAAACTTAAATTAGCTTGAGTTAATTTAAGCTAAAATAACTCAAGACCAAAAGTAGCCTGCCATGCTTAAAATAGACTAACCTAGTTCAAGGACAATGTTAGGACTGCCAAGTGAAAGGTTGCTTTTCTTACGAGACTAAACACATTTAACAATAAATACATTTTATGTAACTTTTTCCAGGGTTCCCACCTTCCCTAAACAGAGATGTTACAGGAAGAGACGAGCGTTAAAAATGGCCCCAATTCACCTTTGTCAAATACTTTCTTTTTCCCAGAGATGCTAAGTTTGTATGTAGCTCAACTTTAATTCGACTAGTTTCTAGAAAAGCTGGAACAGTATCTACTTTAGGTTAGGGAAGGACTAGTTCACTACTGTCTGCCTAGCATCTAGAACTGTGTCTGACATATATTAGGCACCCAGTGTTTGTAGAATAAATGAATAAAACGAGAAGATGAAAATTTCTTTAACAGTAAATATTTACAGGGGAAAAGTATGCTTTTAACTATAACTTTTAACTATAATAGCTATCAATAACCCAGTTATCTGGAGTCAGATGTCCAATTCCAAACTGCCATACTTTTTATTAGTTTTTCTTCTTTCCACATCGCTGACACCCAAGAATCTTATTAGGTAATGTCTCCTTTTTAATTTTTTTTTCAAAGCACACATTGTGCATTCATATGTTAAATATAATTTTTGACAGAACATTAAACACTTGAACTATGTATTACTTTCTATTTAGAATATAGTTTTGATTAGGATAAAGTAACCTAACTATTAGTAATAATAGGAACAGAAAATCTTTTATTGCTAAAATCCAGCTCTTTAGGGTGCAACATGGCATATCCTTTATATAGCACCATGATGCTCCCTTTGAAACTAAGCTTGCAATATGGGATACTTCACTGACAACACCGATTAATAAAATGTAAGTCAATTTTTGTGCCTGCATGGTAAAAATGTAATCACCAAAGAAATCTGTCATATAAAAAATACTGGTGGCATTTCTCAAGTGATGCCCATTACTCTTTGAGTTTAATACGTTAATGGAACACACAGCCAAGGGCTTCCACATCTCGTAATGGCAGTCTCAGCCTTGCCTACCTCCTAGACATGAAATAGAAATGTAGAATAGATGCTGCTCTAAAGTCACAATGGAAATGCCCAACACATTTCACAAAAACAATTATATGTAAAAAACAAAACCAGAACTCTACGTATCAAAATGACTTTGAAAGTTTAAATATAATCTTAATGCATCTATGGCAATTTTCACATAGCCCTTGAAAAGCACCAGGTAGCTTGGTGTTATTATATGACTTTATCCCCTAGAAAAGAATGAACAGGTCTGAAAAGACTTTCTAGATTATTCACATGAGAAAAAAGCTAAGAAAATAACAGTAACCAATAATATAACCTGTGATGTTGGAGAAAACTGGAAGGGCATTTATAGTCTGTCAAATATGATATTAATTACTAAGTTAAACATTTTATTAGGAGAATAAAAAAATTCAGAAAAAAGAATGTGGCACAATTTTAAGTGAAAAGAAGTATAGATGATAATAGCTACATGTCAAAGTAAATTCAATAACTCCTGGGGCAGGTTCCAAAGAGGTAATGCCGCATCAAAATGGCTACGTAAAGAATAAAGGGGGTATATTACCTACATAATTGATATCAAGAAAATGGATATATATATAGAGAGAGAGCAGAAAAAATTTGGGGCTCATTTAAAATTAATTCTAGTTTAAAAAAATCATTAACAAAAACATATATTGTCATTAAAGAGAAATTTTCATTGAAACAGAAGTTGAAAAAATTCTGTAGAGGTTCTATTGTATCTTGGTCTAACTCCCATCTTCATTCTGTGCAATGAAGCTGTGTTATTAGGTAAAATAATATTATAAATCAAGCTCTTTTAGAACTTCCTTTGGGAAACTTGCTGGCCTAGGTACATGACAGAGCCACATTTTATAATACAATTATGTGAATCATAACAAAGTCCCAGAGTTTAAGTGCTCATCCTTCTACATGAAATGAAATTACTACAAAATGATATCACAACATTATGGAAATATTTCAGATCACATGTTATAATCAAGTCAGAATAAATGGGGATTGAAACCACAGACATATGTTAACATAAGAATGCTATTTATAAATTCAATCGTAACATAAAGTCATGGCTAAGCTAAAGCTAAAGTGAGGAACTAATAAGTTCACCAGTAAAAGTTATCTGAATTTTATAATAGATGAATGATATCATACTCATTTTTTTTTTAAACATAAAGCTAACCAAATAATAAAAATCCTTTTTCCAGCAGATAGGAGTAGTGCCTTCTTCACTCTTTATAACCTGTTCCTGGGGTAATTTCCAACCTTTTCCAAGCCCTGGCACATGTAGAAAGTGCTAATATTCATGTAGCACATTTGGAACAATGGGAACCAACATCTCTCCCTGCCCATTTGTACCCTCCATGCATACCGTATACTGCTGCACTGATTTTGAGAATATGGTATCATTCACCTAAAGAACACCAAGGGTGGAAAAAGCGCTTTCTACCCCCTAACATCCTCTAAATAGTGATATAACTCTTGGAGACATGTATGAATAAATAAATTCATTGCACGTTTCAATGAATTTTAAATGGTATTTACCAAAAGGTGGTTTTTGTTGTTGTTGTTGTTGTGGTGCACAACAGCAGGCATGGTGATAAACCTCAATCAAGAAATAGATTTAGAAGGGGACAAAAATGCTAAGATTCTTTTACTCCATAATTTAAAGAGCCTGTTCTAACTCATACACTTTTAATTAGACAATAAATACCAAGCAAAAGAAACTTAAAAATCATGACTCATTTCAAAACTTCATTACAGACATAAGAAGATGTAGGGGAGCAGAAATACAGCCTTTTGTGTTTATAAATACCTCAAAGCCTCAAATAAGCAACTGGAAAATATACATACAGAGTAAGAAAAGGAAAGCCTTTGACTTCACTGTTGAGATTATTTTGTAAAGACAAAAAGCAAAAAAAATTTAAAAAATAATGAAAAGGAAATAATATATGTATAATTTAAAAAAGAAAGTTATACAAACCATGAAAACCATATACACACTCCTACTCAGCACATTTTAGAAAGACTATGAGACAAAATGTTTTGTTCATTAGATGAAGTCTCTTCAAAGGTGCTTTCTCTTCCTTTGTGAGTGAAAAAGCCCCTTACCCCAAAGCCACAAAGTGAAATCTACCACCAAGGAATGCTAATAAATAGCAGACTTCCTGCTTCAGTTGGTAAAACCAGCTGCTGATTTATTAGGTATCTAGAGCTGCAGGTTCATCCTGTTCCAGATAGGATACTCATTTGCAGCAAAGGCTACTTAGAGATATTTCACACCTGCTGATGTGGGTCGGACTACATCTTCCTATAACTCGTTCCAGCATTCTTCCAACAGATGCGCACGCTGCTTCTCCTTCCGGGAAACAGCACATGGAGTCCAAGCACTTGATACCTGCATTTGTTTCAGTAAGCTGCAGAGGCGAAGCAGAAAACATTAGTTATTTAAAGATCTGGACTTCTAAAAAGCATTAGAAAATTACAACAAGCACTTTCAAATCAAAGGTAATATATATAAACTTACATGTTTTTCTATAATATGGGAAACATATGAAAGGCTTTAATTTACTAGAGTATAACCATCCAAAATTATTTTAAAGCCTTGTATCCTAAATTAGAGGTCTAGTAAAATAATTACATAAATTAAGAAGCTGGATATTATTTAAATCTACTTTTGTTTTATTTTAATCATTTATTATGTTCAAAATGATTTCCATCAACCACTCAGGAATGTAATGAATTCCAATTCTGCATGGAGTTTTTCTTTAGGTAAAATGCTCCTGCAATTTCAATGAAAAATGTCTAACAATTGAGAAAAGTGGAGTATGAACTATCTTGAAGACTGGGAAATAACAACCAGGCAGGGCCTCACCCCAATCTTCAATAACAACAACAATGGCAGCAAACACTTTACGTATGCTTTACTATGTGCCAGGTTCTAAGCACTCTACAGATAGCCACTCCATACTTATCTTTGAAAAAAGCATCATTTATCATAAATTGCTAAAAACTTTGAAGTGGCAATCATCCCATCATCAGCTCATCCTGCTTTTTAACAGTTAGCTGACAGCACACAGATTACAATTTATTAAACAAGTGAATAAGTAGTACTATCAAGATTTGAAACTGAATTACTTTCTGAAAGTATGCAAGATTTATGTTGATTCAGGCATAAATAGCCCAGCAAGATAATTTTATTCCACACTACTAACAATTTTAACTGAGCAAAAATGAGGGAGAAAGATGGTACGACCACGTAAATCGATGAATCCCAACCCTGGTTTTGTTTGTTAAGGATGCTCCGAAATTTTTCAAGGGCTGTTGTTTAAAAAAAAAAAAAACACCTTATTTCAATTCACTGTCTTTTACATATATAACATCCTGCATAACACATCTTTTGAGGATAGAGGAGAATAAATACAGGGTTGCACTTCCACGAAGGTTGGGAGTCACCACGTGCTGGGTGCAGGCATTGGCAATAGAGGATGTTTGTGGAGATGCACAATGAACAGAAAAGACGGACATGGTGGAACAGAAACCTGGCATTCTGAACGTAAGCAACTGCTGACGTCCTGCAAGATGCATGCTCAGAAGATTCGACACCACCCAGTGTGAAACAACGTGGTTCTTATCTGGCAACTGCCTGATGACAGTGTCCTAGGATCAGCTAAGCACTGAGAAAGAGCTAAACTTTACTTGTTCTTTCATTACAATACTCTTGGTTTAGAATTGTGTAGGCCACTGTTTCTTAAACTGTTTTGTGAGCTATTTACATACATTTCATGAAAAAAAAAGGGCTGTGTTCAATTAAATTTGGGAAACACTAATTTAACAAAGTTCTAAACAGACTTTTAAAGTAGAGGACTGTCAAGTCAGGATACATGGTCATCTCCATGGGGGAAGCCTGAGATATCGTAATTCTCCCACTCATTTTCTTAGTGGGAGAAACCATACACTTCCACCCCACCAACCAGGAAACATTAAGCAACACCAGGAGGATCATTCATATTCAGAGGAATAGTTTAGGAAATGCTGGTTTAGGTAACAGGGTTTCATGAGTTTTCCAGTGTCCTCTTTGGGTCACTGGACTCCAGTTTCCCCAATCTCAAATTTACCCCTTGTAGCAACCCAGACTCCAGGGCTCTTACATGCTCAAAGGATAAAGCCCCACACCCCATGAAGCCTTGAAGGCCTTTTACAGCCTGACCCAAGGCTGCCTTTCCTGCTCTGCTTCCCAATGCTCTGGTGCAGTATCCACTCCAGCCAACCAGGACGTGTTCCCTGCCCGTGGGCATGTGTCAGGGCCTGCTATCAATCAGGGTCCAAATGCTGACCCCTACACCAGGGTTCAGCTTAAACCCCACCATCTCCATAGAACTTCCCTCACCTCTCCAACTATGAGTCATCTCTTTTTCTGATTCTATTTCACTGCTTATTTGTATCACTTAATTGGCACAAGCACTTAAACTTCTATTGATTGAGCAAGGTACTGTGCCAGTTTCCACAGGGGATAGCAACCCTGTGCTCAATCAGGTGAGCTAAAAGTAAGGAAGAAGGTGGGAGAGAGGACAAGTCAGGAAGACATACCAACAGCAGTTACATTAGTGGAGTGCTCACCACGTATGCCCCAGTGACTATATAAGATGCTTCTCACGGATTGTCTCACTGAAAACTTAAATAGCCCTTAGGAATAGGCGTCATGATCATCCCCAGTTTAAAGAGGAGGAAACAGTTAAGAATTTGTTCAACGTCACCCACTTAATCTGGGGCTTGAATCTTGGTTTCTTTGCTTGCAGAGCCCAAACCCCTTACCACGTCACTATTCTGCCTTATGATTGTAAGAGGCAGACTACTCAGAAAATAGGAGGGAAAGCTCAAACCCAGTTGCTGTTAGTGGTACTGGTGGGAGAGCATGAAGATTTGATGAAAAAGGTGGCATTTAAAATACATCTTAAAGGACTCGGGGGGCATTTCAATACAGCAGGAGATGGCGGAGAAGAGATATTCTAGGCTGAGGGAGGAGAAAGAGTGGCTATGTGTGGGCAGCAGTGTGCTATGTATTCAGCACAAGCTTAGCCTAAGTGTAAGGGAGTGGTACTGTCCCCCTGCAAAAAGACAAGCTGTGACTCAAAGTGTGGTCCATGGATCAATGCTGATCCATAAACACTATTACCGGTCCATGAAGAAATAAGCATTTGTAATCTGTGAGAATAAGAGCTTAGAAATTTTTACAGCAGTTGGACAAACTATGTTTATAATTGTTAAATTCAATAATTTAAAAATTTGGGCTTATTTTATATATCTTTTAGATTTCATTTTCCTGTAATTCATTTTTATTGTATTTGTAAAAGCATTGGCTCAAGATAAACTGGAAATTAAAACAAAACAAGAAAATAACAAACTGGTCCTTTACCACATTTACTTGGGGAGAACTAAACCAGAAACTCAAAAGAGCAAGGATCTTGTCTGACACTTTTTAGTTTAACAACATGTGCTGTGCTCAAAGCTGGTGCTCAACCAAACTGAGGAGAAATTCATCGAGATGACACCCAGAAGGTAGCCAGCGCTTGAGTATCCATATATATGCAAGACACTGCCTTGGTCTGGATCTGACCTTACGTAATCATCTTGCTTTGCATTCATCACCTTTCACTTTATTTTTATTATTTTTAGAGAGAGGGTCTTGCTCTGTCATCCAGGCTGGAGTGCAGTAGCACAACCGATCATAGCTCACTGCAGTCTCAACCTCCTGGGCTCAAGCAATCCTTCCACCTCAGCCTCCTGGGTGACTACTACAGGTGTGCGTCATCATGTCAGGCTAATTTTTAATTTTAGTAGAGACAGGGTCTTACTATACTGCCCAGGCTGGTCTCAAACTCCTGGCCTCCAGTGGTCCTCCCACTTCAGCCCCTCAAAGTGCTGGCATTACAGGGGTGAGCTACTGAGCCTGGCCATCCTTCGCTTTAAAACTGAAGGACAGTTATTAAAATATAGACATCCCAACAGAGAAGGTAAACATCTTGAAATGTCAAAAATTTTAAGAAATGACTTCTTCGGATCACTTTTTGAACTTATATATGTGTATATATAGTTTGTATGTATATGTTTCCTTTTTTCTCTAAAGAAAAAAAAAAGAACTCATCTGCTTGTTTTTTCTGAGACCGAGTCTCACTCTGTTGTCCAGGCTGGAGTACAGTGGTGCGATCTCGGCTCACTGCAACCTCCACCTCCTGGGTTCAAGCAATTCTCATGCCTCAACCTCCTGAGTAGCTGGGACTACAGACACGCACCACCATGCCAAGCTAATTTTTTGTATTTTAGTAGAGATGAGGTTTCACCATGTTGTCCAGGCTGGTCTCAATCTTCTGAGCTCAGACAATCCGCCCACCTCAGCCTCCCAAAGTGCTAGGATTACAAGCATGAGCCACTGTGGCCAGCCTCAGCTGCTGTTAAAATGCTGAATGTTGGCTGTGTTTCTGTAAAGCTATCTATAGAAAATGCTATACTGTTCTCTAGCAAACCTCTAAGCTCTACTACTTTCCCATATATATATCTTTGATCTCAATATTCAGGAACTGAGAGCTCGGCCAGAGTACTTATATAGCCATAGTTGCCAGTATAATTGGGCGAGGGAGAATGGAGTTGACCATTTAGAGCTCATTTCATTCAAAGTAAGGAGAGGAAATCATTACATTTTTTGGGAGACCACTTATAAATAATAGAAAAGAAAAAAAGCATAGTAATGGGAGTGAGACCCTACCTGGTGGTATCAACAGGTAACTTTTAATTTACTAGAAGTTGTGATTGGTAAGCCTCACTTTCCATCACACTTGCTCCCAGGAATGACCACATAATTTAGTGCTAGAAACGCTGTCAAGAAAAACAACTATGCCTATTCAACATGACTATGCACAGATAATAAAAATGCTCATCTTCACAGAAATTGCCCTTTGAAATAAATTCTGGTTCACTGCTTTTATTTCCATTATTTTCATGTCAATGACAATAAACAGATATTTCTTATTGCTTATACAAAATATTTTCCTGAAATTATAAATTTTAGAAAAATATCTTACATTTCTAACATTTTTTAGTCACACTTATGACATTCTATCAAATCAAATAAAGGTTTTTGTTATTTGAAGTTTAGATAATAACTGTCAAACAATTAACCATGCTAGGTCTTTTGCCCTGAAAGGTGTTTTATATACTATATAATCAAAGTGAGCACCTTGCATGGCCTTAAAGGAGTTATTTGGAAAGAAGCTTTCTACTCTAATTATAAAAATAAAATGAAAAAAGAGGAGGTTTGTGTTTAAGGAAATGTTTTTCTTTTTAATGTAAAATCAAGTCATCAAATATTACATTTTCAAATCTGATTAAGACTCATAAAATTTCTAAAACAAGTAACAAGCTTCATCTCATAATTCAGAATTGTGATGGAGATAGCCATGTAGTGATGAAATCTGGGTAACTGGTATATCTTACTCAAGGCCTGTTTCTCCAAAACATTCTTCAAGCTCATATTCACTCTTCTAAACTCCCTTTCCTCTCTCCTTCCCTCTAAGTAAAATAAACAACTTAGAAAGATGGTTATAAAATACTTCCATAAAGTCTTTTAGGAATTTCTTAAGAGAAGGAGATTTCTGTATGTATTACCTAAATTTAAGTATGAAAATAAGAATATGGGCTGGGCACAGTGGCTCACATCTGTAATCCCAGAACTATGGGAGGCAAGGAAGGTGAATCACTTGAGGCCAGGAGTTCGAGACCAGCCTGGCCAACAAGGCGAAACCCTGTCTCTACTAAATATACAAAAATTAGCTGCATGTGTAGTCCCAGCTAGTCTGTCAGCTGAGGCAGGGGAACTGCTTGAACCCAGGAGGTGGAGGTTGCAGTGAGCTGAGATGGTGCCTCTGCACTCCAGCCTGGGCAACAGAGTGAGACTCTATCTCAAAAAAGAAAAGAAAAATATGATGAGAATTATACTGATTCGGTAAATTTATTTTAATAATCTGGCTTATTCCTAGTTTGAAAGAGGACTAAGGGCCTTCTGTTTTAATGATGTACTTACTCTACTGGTTACATAAATAACAACATATGACCAGGAATTTGTAGTTTAGGTGAGGAAGAAATTAATACCTGTGAAAAATGATAAAATCCCCAAACTTAATGCAGAGGGTAAATTAACATCACAGGGTGTAAGAGAGAATTCATTTATCATTCCTTTGCAAAAGTCACCATAATAAGGCTTCCGTTATTTAATGGGAACATTCTAAGAACCCAATTCTCAACTGTATTGTACATTTAATGGACATATTAAAGCAAAGCAGTACCAGATCCACATCGTATGAAATATCCACTAGAACTCGAATGTGTGGGGAACTTTTATCACAGAGGACACAATCTTATAGTTTTGGTATTATCAGGTCTCAAGTAGATAATCTGCTTTGTAGACTGTCCAGGGCATAACATAAATCCTAGGCAGCAGCAAGCTCTTCACATGAACTTTCTTTGGAGCTCAATCAGAGCATATTAAAAAAAACTAAACATCTCTCTACAGCAAGGCACAATGCAAGAGAAATATACTGTAAATATCATATGAAGCATACCAAAACAAATAAAAATTCTGAATTCTTTTGAATATCTTTTCAACTAATATTTAATAACAGAGTTGATTAATTTTTCATGTAGGGCAATCCACTAATCTAATTTAAAAACTGTATCTTATAGAATAGTTCAGATTCTTTAAATTATTCTACCTGTTCCAAGGTCTGATTTATAGTGTTGTTAAAAGATTTACAATTTTCAAGTCGCTTTTTACAAAATTTCATCACTGCTTATCCCATATGAGACAACAGCACTTTCTTGACTAGTAATGACAATAAATAAAATAGCAATTAGTCCAAATAATACAATTATTAGTGGCAGGAAATTTTATCCTCCATAATCACTACCAATCAAAATATTCTGCATATCCCAATTAGGTCTAGAAATGTTGTCAGGGTTATTCCTCAAGAGAAAATCAAGCTCTCATCAGTTCTTATTTCTTTTTTTTTTTGAGACGGAATCTCGCTCTGTCACCCAGGCTGGAATGCAGTGGCGCGATCTCAGCTCACTGCAAACTCCGCCTCCCAGGTTCACACCATTCTCCTGCCTCAGCCTCCCAAGTAGCTGGGACTACAGGCGTCCACCACCACATCCAGCTAATGATTTGTGTTTTTAGTAGAGATGGGGTTTCATGTGTCCGCCAGGATGGTCTCAATCTCCTGACCTCGTGATCCACTTACCTCAGCCCCCAAAGTCCTGGGATTACAGGCATGAGCCACCACGCCTGGCCTTTTTAAAACAATTTTTATTAAAAAGATACAACTATGAAAATTTATGAGCCAGGTGTGGTGGTTCACACCTATATCCCAGCACTTTGGGAGGCTGAGGCAGGTAGATCGCGTGAGCCCAGGGGTTTGAGACCAGTGTGGGCAACATGGCGAGACCCAATACAAAAAACTAGCTGGGCATGGTGGGATGCACCTGTAGTCCCAGCTACAGGAGCAGGGTCTGGGGTGGGAGGACCACTTGAGCCCGGGAGGTTGAAGCTGCAGTGAGCCATGATCATGCCACTGCACTCTAGCCTGGGCGATGAAATGAGACCCTGTCTCAAAAGATTTATGAAAAGAATGGAAAGTTTGTTGAATATCAGTCAGTAGAAAATTTCTCAGTACTAAGTCTAAGCACCCTACTCTTTGATCATTCAACTTAAAAGGTGACTTAGATAAGTAATTCAGTATCTTACTACATTAAGACAGGTAAATGATACACAACTACAACTTCAGGGAAAATGATTTCAGAGAAAGCAGAAATAGCAAGACATTTTCAAAAGGAGAAGCGAAAAGGAGTATTTTCTTGAATGTAAGACAATAGGTTGTGAGAATATCTTTACAGCTTAGAATGTGAGGTGAAGTCTGATTTATCCTTGGAACTCTAAAGAGAGATTGACAAAATTTTCAGGGATGGACATATGAAAAATGTAAAGATCACAAAAAAGGAAAACAACGAAACCAAAACAACATATGAGGAACAGTGAAGGAATTAGTAACGAAATGGCAATATCAGGTGAGGTGTCCCATGACGTGCCCCCCAAGCATGAGAACTTAGCGGATGAGTCCCCGGGAAGGTCCAGCGCAGTACTACCTAGTGCACGCAACAACTGTCCTGCTGGCTGCAAGTCTCAGCTAGCAGGTGCCTACTGTCCTCCCCTCTGTGCTGGCTTTCAGCAAATTCATATGCTGAGCTGACTGAACCCTTATCTTCTTCCATCTGGAAGGACAGAAAAGCAACAAGTCTCATATTACAGAACGATACTCTTCACCATATAGAGGTTTAAAATCAAAGCAACAAGTTGGCGTCCACAATCTGAGGCACAAAAGAAATGTTCAAAGAACAGCACATTTACTGTCACAAAAGAGGGCTAACGGGAACTTTTTTTTTCAAATGTATAGTTTAATAACTATAAAGTGTATAAACAATTAGGTAAGCTTGTGGAGAAGCTGACCAAGATACATAAATTAGGAAATACAAATGTCCATCTAAATTTTCTATATTTCATTTTTTTCATAGTATTTATTAAAGGTGTTTAATACACAGTTTCTCATCTGTCATTTTGGAAGTCCTTTATTGTAAAGACAATTCTATTGTCTGATGACACAGCAGCCACCATGGTTATTCAGGACCTCCATGTTGGATAAATTCAATTTCTTCTTGAGACACAAGTTTCCTTCTGTATTTCTAAGGTAATGTTTTTATTATTTCTGCAGTATCTGGTGGACCCTGATACATCAGCAAATCTGGTGATTTACTTCCCTTAGAATGTTGTGAAATTACAGAAGAGTGAGATGGTAGGCCTGCTGATCTCAAAGCTTCTGATACATTGGGTTTAGGATTGTCTCTTCTGTCAGGAAACCTTATTAATGCAGTGTGTGGTTTGACTACCTGAACGGCCCTACTGGCAGACGCCATCTTGCTGCCCATCATGACCCCCGAGAAGGGGCAGTTTCCCTAATGGGAACTTCTTAAGGGGAACATAAGCACATAAAATAAAGCCATGATTTTCCAGTGCACAAAGCTCTAACTAAACATATATTATAGCTAAGTTAAAACAAAATTTCTTTCAATAAAATTCAGTTTCTTCTATTAAATTCACTTGCCACCAAGATTTAGGGTTCTTATTGCAAAGGTATGTCCAATTTCTCACCTTTCCTGCTTCCCTTCTCAGAAGACTTCTCTATTCTAACTGGACTTCATGGCCTTAGAAATGTTGAGCATGTGTGCAAAGTGCTTCACCTGATCTATTTGTTAACAAAATAAATTTAATCCTCAATTTGAAACAGATTTTTAATGAGGGTCAATAATTTATACATATTTCAGTTCTTTTTCTGTATTTGTATTAGAGACCTTCTAAGGAAGTTTAAAGTGTGTCCACAGCCATCCTTATTTTAAATCTTATTAAATTACAAGAAAATGTCCTTAATGAATAAAAAACAATTTTGCCTCATCTCTATGTATTTTCCCAGGATTAAGACTGACCAATAATTATTTCTATGAAAGATGTAATGCTGAATTTCTGATATAAACAAAAAATTAGCAGCATTTTTTGGTTTCAAGAGTATAGTAAGTTTATGTGAAGATATCTTAATAGCTTTGCCTAAAATACAGGGGAAGAGGGGAAGGGAAAATACTCAAAATGAGTTTTGTTTATTCAAAAGAAAATTGTTAATAGTTTTGTATTGATTTTTTTTTTTTTTTTTTTTTTTAAAAGAAGAAGTCCCACTCTGTTGTCCAGGCTGGAGTGAAGTGGGATGATCTTGGCTCACTGCAACCTCCAACTCCTGGCTTCAAGCGATTCTCTTGTCTCAGCCTCTCGAGTAGCTGGGATTACAGGTGTCTGCCACTACGCCCAGCTAATTTTTGTATTTTTAATAGAGATGGGGTTTCACCATGTTGGCCAGGATGGCCTCGAACTCTTGACCTTAAGGGATTCACCAGCCCTGGCCTCCCAAAGTGCTGGGATTACAGGCGTGAGCCATCGCCTGGCCTTAATTGTCCTTAAGAAGTACTAACTTGATTAAAGATTAAAAAGCTCTTAAAGATACCTGATATCCATACAGTTTTCCTCTCTGTCACAGGAGTAAACAGTTACGCTACTATGGATCACACCCATGGAATACTGCTCAATGCAGTTTAAAAAACCGATGCATTCAAAATTCAGAGCCTGCATCAGCAGAAAGATGTATATGGGCACTTATTCTCCATGCAGCTATGAACAAATGCCCACCTAGTGGTCACTCACTGCTCAATCTGAGTAACTGTTTCTCTGCCTGGCTTTTAGTTGAGCACAGTATTTCTTCTTTTTGTTTTTCTATGATGCTGATGGTAAATAAGCAGACCACAGTATGTAAAATGATCATGTGACAGGTGAAGAACCTGGAGGCCCAGAGGTTAAGTGACTTGGTCAGGACCCACTGGGAGTAGCACCAGCTGCAGCATCAGCATTCAGGCCTGCCGCTCTCTGAACAGTGTTCTTTCCCACTTGTTACACCACCTGATTGGAGAGTGGCTTGCAGAAAGACCATCTCATCCATATCCTGTTCTCATTGTGACCTTTCACAGACGAATGTTCAGCTTACTGTTTTATCAGAGTATTACAGAATCAGTGATTTCTTTGATTTATGATTTCCTTTCTCCATTATTCTTAAATCTAGCTTTGCTAAAAAAATGTGGGTTGATTTAAGCCAGTATGATATGTGAAAATATGATTTCATAAAAATATTATTCACAATATAAAAGTTATCTTTATATGACAAAAAACAGTTGGCCAGAGTGTGCTTTTAAATAATGAGCTCTCCTTCTGCTTTAGAGTTAAATAATTAGATGCTAAAAAATGTGATAGAAAGCCACTGTTTTTAAAGTCACCTACTGATAAAATTGTGATACACCTATTTGGCTGAGCCAAAAGTGAAGGTAAATCTTTGTTTTAATTTAGTTCTCATTTTAAATATAAAATTTAGTTGACTACCACTTAAATACCCATTTGTGTACTCATTTGTAATTATTACACCATTGTAATTTGAAATAGAATATTTTTTAAAGTTGAAGTTAATAACAACCTGAAAGGTTTAATAAATCTTTCAATGGCTCAATATTATGAACTTATGGAGTTTTACAAAAGGTGATTTAAGTGGTGCTTTATAAAAGCCATTCATTTGATCAGAAAAACACAGAAAGATTAGAAACCTTGAGAATAAAAAAGAATTTAAAATTCAAATGAACATAAAGATTAGAAACCTTGAGAATAAAAAATAATTTTAAAAAATACACGATTAAGAATCTGTAAGAAACCAATAGAGCAAGAAATGGAAAAGTGCCAATTTCTAAAAAGAAAAATAATAAGTTATATTACTTTTCCCCTTCAAACCATACTTAATACATAGTTTTAGTATCTTAATATAAAAAATCCTAGAATTTAAGCTTTCATCCCTTTCTATCAAAAGACATCTCTATATTATTATTTTTTGTACAAACTGACAGAATGCATCTGTCTGTGGAGATAAAGATAAGACATACACACACATTGTTCAATTTATAGATGCACTAAATAGTAGCCAGGATATGAAATGCTTCAGCAGCCATTACAGTATACAAACATAAATATGCACATGTATTTACAATACAAATTAAGGCAAGATAAAAAAAATGGGCAACTCTCACTTCCAAATATGTAGCTTAATTACTCAACATGCAGGAGCATTCATAAATATGAATAACATGACAAGCAGAAGCATTAGAGTTGTACTAGAAAAGATAGTTAAAGTGTAAAAATGTATTAACAAGGTATAGATCTCTGTTCTCTGATCATGTTGAATTTTTATCTGAATTTTCTTCTCAAAGAAGAAATGGATTTTTTTTTTTTTTAGGTTTTAACGTATATGTTAATAAAGGTCAAATTAGCCAGAGACAGGGCCATGCTAACAAAAATGCCCCACTCTTTATTCATGCCTCTGCCCATCTTTTGATATTGTTTAATTGACCTTTAGCATGCAGAAGAGTTAATGAGGTTCTACTCCTCCTACTCTACCTAAGTTTGCTCAGCTGATTCCTTGCCCTCGACAATGGCTGCAGTGCGATGAACTCGTCACTTAAAGCAACTGTGTTGGAGTACATCTATAAGTGGACAGAAAAGGGATGGACACACAACAAGTCAGTGAGCTGTATTCATCACCTAAGAGACAGACACAGGACACGCTTTGTAAATACATCTGTTCCTACAGGAGGAATAAATATCATACGTGATACACATACATGACTAACATTTGTAGGGTTGTTGGCTGTGCCATCAAAAGAATTTATTATTCACTCTTAACACCACATTGTTATTCTGGAGAAAAACAAGGCTCAGAAAACATGCTGACAGCTCTTCCTTTGATACGATTTTTCTTGCTACTTTTGGTAAACAATGAAGTAGCTGACAGTTTTCTAGCCATTTCTTCTCCATCATTTGAAATCAGGAATGATATAAAGCTAAAATAATGATTACTGACCATAACAAAGGAATAATGTTACATATAGGATTTCAATGACCATATACTGTTTCAGCAAAAAAAAAAAAAAAAAAAAAAAAGGAAAGGAAAAAATACACCAACCCCAGCAGGCTAGAAGATCCCTGAGTAGAAGCAGAGATTTCCTTCTTGGATTAGACCACCTAGAACATCCAGTTAAGTCATTTAGAAGTAAATTTAGTGAGCCAAGAAGGAAGACCATACTAGCTTTTATACATAGATAAAATGATTGATCCACTGTACATTCCATTTTTAATCAAATAGACTAAACCAATTTTAGCTTTATAGTGAAAGAACCAAAATATGTATAAGCACTTTTAATTTTCAACTTGTCTAACGGCCTACCTTAGGGTAGTCCAAATATTTCCTATGTATTACTTTAAAAAGAGGCTACCGGAAAGGTAACAAGAACTAATATTATCACCTTTTATATTATTAACGTGTGAGTTAATGAACACGTGTAAGTTTGCAAATGAACTTTGCAATGAACACGTGTAAGTTTGCAAATGCTCTGCCTAAAGTAGAATTTCTAAGGATACATATAAATAAATCTGATTACAGGTTGAATATCTCCAATCTGAAAATCCAAAATCTGAAACTTTCTGAGTGTAGACATGATGCTCAAAGAAAATGCTAATTGAAGCATTTCAGATTTTGTATTAAGGATGCTGAATCAATAAGTATAATGCAAGTACTCTTTAAACAATCTGAAATCTGAAACAAGCAGTTTGGATAAAGGATACTGAACCTATATTTACTCTTATAAAGAATTAAGTATATACTTCTTTGTGAGACGGAGTCTCACTTTGTCGCCTAAGGTGGAGTGCAGTGGCGCAATCTTGGCTCACTGCAACCTCTGCCTCCCAGATTCAAGAGATTCTTGTGCCTTAGCCTCCTGAGTAGCTGGGACTACAGGAGTGTGCTACCATGCCTGGCTAATTTATGTTTTTAAATTTTTATTTATTATTATTTTTTGAGACGGAGTCTCACTCTGTTGCCCAGGCTGGAGTGCAGTGGCGCCATCTCAGCTCACTGCAACCTCCACCTCCCAGGTTCAAACAATTCTCCTCCCAAGTAGCTGGGACTACAGGTGCCCGCCGCCACATCCGGCTAATTTTTATGTATTTTTAGTAGAGACTGTGTTTCACCATGTTGGCCAGGATGGTCTCCATCTCCTGACCTCGTGATCCACCTGCCTCAGCCTCCCAAAGTGCTGGGATTACAAGTGTGAGCCACCGTGCCCGGCCTATTGTTTTAATTTTTAGTAGAGACCGAGGCTTTCGCCATGTTGGCCAGGCTGGTCTCAAATTCCTGAGCTCAAGCCATCCACCTGCCTCAGCCTCCCAAAGTGCTGGAATTACAGGTGTGAGCCACTGCACCCAGCCTCAAGAATTAAGTCTTTAAAACAATGCCATCCATATATTTTGGTGAAATATAACTATATTTAGGTCAAAACAGGGAGACAAAGTATTCTCCATAAAGATCTAGAGTAAGTATAATGAACAAAGCCTTAAAAATAGTACTCTTTTATTGTAAATTTTTTTTCCAGAAGATTAGGAACAGTAAGCTAGGCAAACTTTCTGATATATGTTTAAGTAATATGTTGCAGAGTGGAAAAGTCTGTCCACACTGATATAAATATATATGCATAGACAGATAGAGGAATCAGATTATGCAAATTTTTTTAGCCCCAGTTGGAGATCAGTATAACAGGGTAACATTCTCATCCTCATTTTACTTACAATGATAACTGTTTTACTGAGGATCAACTATATACAGGCTCAGTGTGAGGCACTTCATACTCATTATCTCTAACAACCATGTAAAGTAGTAATTATTTATCTGATTTTATAGAGGAGGAAACTGAGGCTTATGAAGTGCTTGATCAAGGACATACATATGAACTGTTGAAACAATATCTGAATTCAAGTTTGTCAGGCTTCACAAGCCTATGCTGTCTCAATGGTGTGAATGTGTATACTGGCTAGGATTTGGTTATTGAAGCAAACAAATGCTAAAGAAATGTTGTGGACATGACCAACTGAAATTAAAACTAATGCACTGGTCAGGAAGCCTAACTTACATCACTAAATGTTTAGGAAGTAGTTTTTCTATTTGTAGGATGAATATACAACTAAATTTCCAAAATTCATCTGGCATGTTACAAGTGTGTTTAAAAAATCTCAACCTGGGAAGAACTAAATGATTAATAAACTCAGGGCATAAGAGTTGGCTAGAATATATTTTTGAGAGTATTTATCTAATACTACAATATAGTTAAAAGGACAAATTGAGAGATTTCTAGCTCAGGTACTAGTTAAATATATAAAAAAGGCACATTCAACTAAATAGCTACAATTTTTGAGCATCTACTATGTATTTGGAAATTTTTTCATTTAATCTTCACTAGAAAGGTAATACAAAAGATATTTCTATCATAATTTTACCAATGAGGAAACTGAGATTTAAAGTCACAGAGATACCAAATGGAAGACCTGGGATTTGAACTGAGATCTATCAGGCCCCCAAGATTCTTAAGCACTATGTAACATACCACTAATATTTGCTGTAGTTTAATATTTATTAATAAATGTTTAGTGAGATAATATGTTTTTAAAAATTCTATTCTGTACAAATTATTGAGGTTAAAGACCTCATTTCATACTTTTTTGGTGAAAATAATATGATCAGAAAAAATATTACTCAGCCAGGTGCAGTAGCTCACACCTGTAATCCCAGTGCTTTGGGAGGCCGAGGCAGGAGGATCACGAGGTCAGGAGATCAAGACCAGTCTAGCCAAAATGGTGAAACCCCGTCTCTACTAAAAATACAAAAAATAGCCAGGTGTGGAGGCAAGTGCCTGTAATCCCAGCTACTCATGAGGCTGAGGCAGGAGAACTGCTTGAACCCAGGAGGCAGAGGTTGCAGTGATCCAAGATCGTGCCACTACACTCCAGGCTGGGTGAGAGCAAGACTCCATCTCGGAAAAAAAAAAAAAGAAAAATTCCTCAAATTATTATGTTTCTAAAGACATGGCTATAGATCTTCATTTTATATATATATGATAGAATGTTGTGATATTACTTTAAAAATATTTACTATTATCTGGATATAACTTGATAGTTTCATATCTAAAAACATCAAGTTTTATTAACACAATGTAATTAAAAAATAATTTATCAGTAGTCATAAAATTAATAGAAATAGTAAGAAATAACTTTAAAAATATCACATTGAACAATGTTTATGTTACAAAATACTTGAAACAGGAATGGCTAATTTCCTATTTTCTGACATAAGCAAATTATGACAGCTATTCATCATTAAAGATCCCTAACTAAAAAGATAATGAATTTATTACAAAAAGTGGTTACCTGTGCCTTTTCAGTACTTGTAGGGTAGAGGTGTCGGTCAAATACCTTCTTTATGATATCAAGAAATAGACATGTAACAACCATGAGGATTATGGCAAACCAAGCAGAACCACTTGATAGGAGCTGAATAAACACAAAGTACATATTCTGGGAGCCCAAAAATGGCCTGCAAAGAAAGACAATGTGCTTAATAAAAGTGGAAACTGAAAGACTTAAATCAGGACATCATATAAAGACACTATAGTTGAACGTAACAAGTACTCCAAGAAAATGTTCAAAACTGAAATCGGTATAACTTAATTAACTGAACAACTAACAAAACAAGATAAGCTTTAATTGTTAAAAATAAAACAACTATAGTTTTTATTAGGAAAATGGCAAGCAGTTGACCAGATAACCCTATATTAGTGGTAGCGTATCAGAAGAATAATGTACTAATACAGACTTAAGGGACCAAGCAAAGCAAGAAAAAGGGTGTAACAAAATATCTGAGAAGACTGATTATCCAAATCTTAGAATGAAAGCTTTATTCAGAAGCTCTTCTTCAAAAACATTTTTTAAAATTAATGTACTCACAAATACTAGTTTTACATAGTAGTAGGTGTTATAAAGATATTCTTTTTGGGTTTTTGTATATACTACCTCAAAAGAATATGGTGAAATATAGAAACATTCATAATATCCTTTTATGATCCTAACTAGAAGCTAATGTTTAGCTAATCCAAATTTTTTTGGCCTACCTACCTTCAGAAGTTTTTTTGTCTGATAGATGAATCAAAGACATAGCAGGCAAATGTAATATAAATTCTCCAAAAGAGAGCCTTCAGTTATCCATCACTTACCAAAGAATCTTAGGAGAAACATTAATTTTTAATCTCTCAGAGTAGCCAGTTGAGTATCTGATTCTATCAATGAAGATGATGCATACTACTTACTTTTGTGAGAAAAGTGAATGATTAATATTTAATTGTTCTGTGTGACTTACTTTATTGTATATATTAATGCATAATACATTAATACATAATATAACTAGTGTAAAGAAAATTAATTGTGAAATAAGACAACTGGGGTTTAAATCGTGGCTTTGCTACTTTTTTGTCTTTGTGACCCTGAGGCTCAGTTTACACAGAATAAAACAGGGATAATGATTGTGATGAATCAATATAGTATCTTACACAGAAAATCTAGAAAAATTGTAGATATTCAATAAATGTTAGTTTTTTCCTCTCCATATCAGTAAGATCAAATGAAAGAAGTAAACTTACCAGGAGTCTCAAATCTGTTATGAGCAGAATATGTTCATAATGTAACCTATCACAATAAAGGTTTATTATGTCAAAGCAATCCATTTAAAATACAACATATTCACTCACCAGAGAATCCCTCCATAAAACAAGGAAAACACAAAATAAAATATAATAGATCCCCAGGTAACGAGATGGTTGATCCAAGTCCAAAAATGGGTTTCCAGAGCCATCTAAAAAAAAAGTTTTTATATCCTTAGAACTATAAACAAATAAAGCTTTACCTTAACTTTTCAGATAAAACTCAAGAATAAACATAAATATCTAAAAGTCCCTCAGAAGACAGATATAATCCCTCAAAATCCCTCAGAGATAAATATGAATGAAAAGGTCCTAGTATAAAATGAAATAATTTCAAGTTTATAATATTTTTCTTCTTTGAGGAAGCAGCATTCAAATTTCACGTGATTACTCTATTTTCAACTCCATGGCCTAAAACAAATTATGTTGTCTGGCACTATACACAGAGAAGCAAAATTTTAGAGATTTTTAAAAATGTGATCATAAAAATCAGTTGAGGCTTCCTAAAATAAACTTTAAAAATAACTTTTGACAAAAATTTAAGTGAATTATTAAAATAGTAATCAGTGAAATTAATCGTTTTTGAAAATGGAAAAAGGAAAAGTATCTATGGCTAAAGAAATGAAGAAAATTAACTAATTATGTAAACAGTTGCAAAATGTGTCCACATTTCTAATTTCAGTACCATACCTTTACTGTGACTGTAATAACCATGACTGTGAAGACCAAAGTACCAAATGTCCAGTTTCCAAACATCTAAACAGAAAGAATACACTATTACATTATGTGTTAACATAATGTTAAATAAAATGTCAGGTAAAAAGTCGTCTAATTCTCTACTAAAAATCCCTTGAATTTTTTAAGTCACGTACATTTCAAACTGGTGACTATACTCATAAAGTTAAGAGTATGAGAAGAAACAGCATAAAGCATTATTTACATGTGTTATTATTACACACAATGATCTTTTAGATATCATTATCAGACTGGAAACCCAAAGACGGGTTTAAATGGTGTGGCCCAGACTATTTTTAGTTAGAATAATGTAGTCATTAGGGTCTGCTTTATTGCTGTCGCACACTAAAAATGGTAACAAAATCCTTTTCAATCACAAGTATTTTCAGAAACCTTTCCAACCAGATGTCACAGCAGAGCACCTGCCACAGTATTTCTGGATACAGTACAGTACAGCAGGAGGAAAAAAATTTACACTTAAAACCTGTATCTGAAAGGAAGGATAATGGATCATGGAATTATTCCTCAAAGGATTCCATGTAAAAATTCTGTTATTGCCAGTCAGAAAGTATTCCCCCAGGCTTTAAGCCAAAACTTATTAAGGTATTAAACATGCAGAACCCCAAAACAGCTTCAGGATTTTATCTCTACAAATAAGAATACAACCAGAAGTTTGATAATTTAGTTTACAAAGTAATCGTTGTTAGTCCAAACTGCACCGTTTTGTAAGCTCCCTGCTATTTTGCAGACCGTGGTCAAAGTCAACATTTCACAGGGGTTCGGGACCTGGGAAACATCCTGTCTACCACCACCTGACCACTATAGAAAGATCATTATCACGCCAGGTGCGGTGGCTCACGTCTGGGAGCCACTTTGGGAGGCTGAGGCGGGTGGATCGCCTGAGGTCAAGAGTTTGAGACCAGCCTGGCCAACACTGTGAAACCCCATCTCTACTAAAAATACAAAAAATTAGCCGGGCACAGTGGCGGGCGCCTGTAATCCCAGCTACTCTGGAGGATGAGGCAAGAGAATTGCTTGAACCCAGGAGGTGGAGGTTGCAGTGAGCTGAGATTTTGCCGTTGCACTCCAGCCTGGGCAATGAGAGCGACTCCAACTTCAAAAAAAAAAAAAAAAAAAAAAGACAGAAAGATCCTTATCATATCTTGCTGGATAAAGGTCCAAGGAACACCACGAAGACATCCCACCAGAACAAGGGCCAGAACCACCTCATCATGGGAACATCTTATCAATATCCTGCCGGACAGTGGGCCATACTGCCCAGAACCCTCCCGCCCATACCTGTAAGTACCCACAGCCTGTAAGCAGCTGATGGGCTCTGGCATTAGGCTGGTCCCCCACTTCTGTAGGTTTTATGCTGGACAAAAAGCTTGCATTTGCTCTTGAGCCGCCCTCTTTCTGTGTCTTTCTTTAACTCTCACCTTCCCTTCAAAACCTAACAATCATTATCTTAACACTGGTTCAAAAAAATTATTAAAAAGGCTGTGTTTTTATTATAGATTTCTAACAATTATCATTTACTTAACAAATTACTTAACCTCTCTATATCTCACTTTCTTCATTTGTAAAATAAGGATAAATCTCAGTTTTCTGTAAGTTTTCAATCAGCGTATACAAAAAGAATGGAGTACCTGGTATACAAAAGGCAGTCGGTAAATAATAGTTATGATTATCAACAATGAAACATCAATTAATATTCCTTTGAGAGCTTTTGAGGAATGTATTTGCCAAGAGGAGAATCAAAAGTCATATTGAACCTGTGGTCATCTGTCTGCTTTTATCATCTCTAGACCCAGAAATACTGATGATCAGTGGGTCTCAACTTAGCTCTCTGAGGAGGAGTGTTATTCTCCCCTTTCACAGGTATGGACACAGATACTTTTTTTTTTTTTGAGTCAGAGTCTTGATCTGTCACCCAGGCTGGAGTGCAGTGACATGATCTTGGCTCATTGCAACCTCCACCTCCTGGACTCAAGCAATCCTCCCACCTCAGCCTCCCAAGTGGCTGGGACTAGAAGTGCACACCATCACACTTAGCTAATTTTTTTTTGTATTTTTTATAGAGACAGGCTTTCACCATGTTGCCCAGGCTGATCTCGGACTCCTGGGCTCAAGAGATCCACCTGCTTTGGCCTCCCAACATGCTAGGACTATAGGTATCAGCCACTGTGCCCAGCTGGGAGAGATACTTTGATGCAACCAGGGAACCTGGGCCTGGAAGTGGTAAGGAATGTCTATCCTTCAGTATCTGGTTTTACTGGTCCTAGACTGGGGCATGTTACATGGTATTTTCCTTAGAGGAGAATTTAGGGCTTCCTCTTGCATAGGCCCCATTCAAGGCCCTAGAAGAAGCTATACGAAAGCATTCCCATAGTTTTTTGTGGGTAAAATTATACAAAGTAATGTATTTCAATTGTAATCAACTGGTTACGACTGCTGTCTCTTTCCATTCTGATTTGCCCTTGAGCTGGTAGGTGATAATGTGAGTGGCAAAGGGCATTTTGGAGATTTGGCTACAGATGAGCTTATAGGCCGGACGCAGTGGCTCACACCTGGAATCCCAGCACTTGGAGGCCGAGGAGGGCGGATCACCTGAGGTTACGAGTTTGTGACCAGCCTTACCAACATGGAGAAACCCTGTCTCTATTAAAAATACAAAATTAGCAAGGCATGGTGGCCCATGCCTGCAATCCCAGCTACTGGGGAGGCTGAGGCAGGAGAATCACTTGAACCCAGGAGGCACAAGTTGCGGTGAGCTGAGATAGCGCCATTGCACTCCAGCCTGGGCAACAGAGCAAAACTCTGTCTCAAAAAAAAAAAAAAAAAAAAAAAAAAAAAGATGAGCTTACATTTGGTTTGGGATAAATGAGACATATTTGTCACTCATAGTCATCTGCATATATACTTAAGTTCATAGTTGTATGTTTTTTTAAATTTTTTTCTTAAAGAGGGCCTGTGAAAATGTTTAGATTCTACTAAGCCTGGATCTGTCCCTGCTCAGAAGAGACAGATGCTCAAAATACTTTCTTTCCCACTCTGCTTGGTTTCTAGATCACTTCTTAGATGAGAAGAATGAGTGTACCCAGTGCACTGATGAAGATCTGATGGCCTAGAACTATGTCCTAGGCCACTGCTCCATTTAGAGCAGTGGGTCTCAAGTGTGGGTGATTTTGCCTCTGTAGGGACATTTGGATGACACGGTAAGAAGCAAGATAACGTTTTCTGTTCTCTTCTAAGGTATAGCTATATCTAATACTTAATAAAGTGCCTGGAATACTGTTGGTGCTTAAATTTTTGTCTCATGAATAGATGAACATATAGGGGAATTCTATAAAGAACTAGACAAAGATCTTTTTTACCATATAACCTTTTATTAAAAAATCTGTATCTACCTCTAGGAATTAAGTTATATGCATTCTTGAGTGACCTGACTGGTAATCACAGTAAATCATTTGAATTGAAATAAAGGATATAGCATTCTCTGTGGAATACAGATACAAGAGAGTATGTATTTCTTGTCTTAACAGAGCTCTTACCATTTGATCAGGTTTCAACAGTTGATGATAATGTACAGTATGAAAAAAAATTAATTAAAGATAGGAAATAAGGAGAGAAATCATTAAAAATTCAAGAGAAAATAGTAGTAAATACTAAACAAAGGTTTATTTTCTTTCAAAATTACAACCTGAAATTTCATGTCCTCAGTCTACCTTGTATTGCTAATTATTTACCCCCAGCTAATCTGGTTTAAATGCTTAATGGTCTAGAAGGTAATGAAGGGGTGAATAATTACATTCTCTTCCTTAATCCTTTGTTTTCCATTTAATTTTTAATGTGATATAGTATATGATTTTTTTTTTTGGAATTGTGCTGACGGTCTGACAATCAAAATCTCTACTGGAGAAGTCAAATTGGATTTTTAAAAAAATCAGAGATGGGATCTTGCTATGTTGCCCAGGCTGGGATCAAGTGATCGTTTTACCTCAGCTTCCCAAAGTGCTGGGATTACAGGCATGAGCTACCATGCCCAGCCCAAAGTGGAATTTACATACTTTGATAGTTTTCTACTTTTTCTTCCAATCCTATATTTTTTGAATTTTAATTCTTTTAATTTCTCAAACTGGGTACACTTCCATAAAGAGAAGAAAAATCATTAATAATAGATGCTTTCCTTTGAATTCCTGTACACTTTAGTAAAACAGACAAAACAAAAGAAACCTCTTCTTTGGGCAGGATTTCATTTTAAAGAGCAGTTCGCAGTTGAGAAGAAATGGAATAGATTTAGTGTTTGGGTCCCTAAGTTAAAAAAGAATTCTTTTTGTCTTTACTGTCTTTTTCTCCTGAAGCCAGGGAAACAACGACATGAAATACTACGATGGGAACTCAGCTACCTCTGAACTATTCTGGTATTTTCTTTCCTATATCAACCTAGTTTCCCGCTCTCACCATATGACAATTCCCTCCTTCTTGTTTCTTAATTGTAATATTCTTACTCATTTAATATACTCTTAAGGCAGCCATGAGGCTTTTTCCATTGCATTCTGTAGAAGTCTCTTCTAACTGGTGGTGAACTCTCTTAATCTGAATTGTTTTTCTCACTTTTCCCCATCACTTTCTTATCTATAATATCTTAATTAGTATCTTTTTTATAATTCTAAATAGCTTCTTTCCTGAGGAAGTTTCCTTGCTAAGATCACAGAAAGACAACTTAAGCTACTTCCAAAAATATTTTGTACAACAGCAACTTTGTTAGAGTAAGTAAGTTATATACTAAGATGACTTATTCTGTAGGGGTCAACAAAATAAAAGATAAATTCTTCAAAAAAAAAAAGAAAAGAAAAGAAAAAAAAGAAACAGTCCTTAGTTACCCCTCTCATTTACAGTATATTTAATAAACATGTTTCATTGGTATTAACCTCCAAATTATTTAGCCTTATTTCTTTAATAGCATGTGAGGTTTTCTGGTAAAAACCTAAAAGAGTTCTAAAAGAGCTATAACAATTATTTAGTTTTAAAAAATAATTTCATAGGTAGTCAAAGTTCATAGAAACAGATAAATAGAATGGTGGTTGCCAGGGGTTGGTTGGGGGAGAAAAAAATTGAGAAGTTATTTAATGAGTATAGAGTTTAAGTTTTGCAAGATGAAACAGTTCTGGAGAGCTGCTGCACAACACTGTGAATATTTTTAACACTACTGAACTGTACATTTAAAAATGGTGAAGATGGTAAAAAGAACTATCAAATTGTACATTTTAAATATGTGTAGTTTATTATATGTCAATTATACCTTAATAAAGCTGTTTTAAAAATGATTTAAGTTTTTCTAAATGGTATATTTTGGAGGGACTTAAAATTTTTAAAGTTACATCAAAATCTCTTATAAGTATTTTATAACATAATTTTACCTTTTTCAAAATTGTAAGAAATGATTGTACATTTCTTTAATAGTAAATTTACTTAAAAATTTAAGGTAGCAGGACAGTAAAAATCTACCACTATCAAACATAAACCTATAGTATTCTATAGAAGCCCTGTTTAAAAACAATTACAAAAAAGTTGACCCAGATTACAGACAGAATTTAAAGTCTTAGGCTCACAAAAACAAAGATAAATAGATGGGACTTAATTAACCTAAAAAGCTTCTGCACTGCTAAAGAAATAATCAGCAGAGTAAACAGACAAGCAGAGTGGGAGAAAATCTTTGCAATCTATACTTCTGACAAAGGACTAATATCCAGAATCTACAGGCAACTCAAAAGGATCAGCAAGAAAAAGACAATCTCATCAAAAAGGGGCCTAAGGACATGAATGGACAATTCTCAAAAGAAGATATACAAATGACCAAGGAACATGAGAAAATGCTCAACATCACTATCTGGGAAATCCAAATCAAAACCACAATGTGATACCACCTTACTCCTGCAAGAATGGTCATAATAAAAAAATAGAAAAATAATAGATGTTGGTGTGGACGTGGTGAAAAGGGAACACTTTTACACTGTTGGTGGGAATATAAACTAGTATAACCACTATGGAAAAAAGTGTGGAGATTCCTTAAAGAACTGAAAGTAGAACTACTATTTTATCCAGCAATCACACGCCCTCTACCCAGAGGAATAGAAGTCATTATACAAAAAAGATATTTGCATCCCCATGTTTATAGCAGCACAATTTGCAATTGCAAAAATAGGGAACCAGCCCAACTGGCCATTGGTTAAGGAGTGGATAAAGAAAATATGGTATATGTATATACCATGGAATACTACTCAGTCATAAAAAGGAATGAAATCATGGCATTCGCAGGAATCTGGATAGAATTGGAGACCATTATTCTAAGTGAAGTAACTCAGGAATAGAAGACCAAACATCTTGTGTTCTCACTCGTTAAGTGGAAGCTAAGCTATGGGGACGCAAAGGCATATGAATGAGACAATGAACTTTCGGGGGCTCGGGAAAAAGGGTGGGAGGGGATAAGGAATAAAATACTACACACTGGGTACAATGTACACTGCTTGGGTGATGGGTGCACCAAAATTACAAGAACTTAATCATGTAAATAAATAAATAAATTGTGCTGCTATAAACATGGGGATGCAAATATCTTTTTTATCTACTAAAGAACTTAATCATGTAAATAAATAAACAAACAAGAAATCTTAAGCTTATTTTTAACTTTAAAAAATAAAATGAAAAGATTACTCAATATATTCAATAAATTACTAATCTATGACTTCTTGACAAATGTCCATGGTAAGATGATACTACTGTATTGTTAAGACAAGTCCCACTTTTTAACTAATACTTATATTTAAATACTGTGACTACTTTAAGCTTGGATAAGGGCTAGGCAAATTTTATGTGAGAGTTTGTTTTATTTCTTTTGAGACGGAGTTTCGCTCTTTTTGCCCAGGATGGAGTGCAGTGGCCCGATCTCGGCTCACAGCAACCTCCGCCTCCCAGGTTCAAGTGATTCTTCTGCCTCAGCCTCCCTGATAGCTGGGATTACAGGCATGTGTCACCACTCCCGGCTAATTTTGTATTTTTAGGAGAGACGGGGTTTCTCCATGTTGGTCAGGCTGGTCTTGAACTCCCGACCTCAGGTGATCTGCCCGCCTCGGCCTCCCAAAGTGCTGAGATTACAGGCATGAGCCGCCACGCCCAGCCGTGAGAGTTTAACTCGTCTACTATTTAGGAAGAAAAACAAAGCTAAAAATTAGTCACTAGTTCAGCCTTCTTATTAACATATTTTTGTTCTCTGACAACTCATTAAGGAGTGATAGTAAAGGAGTATCTTTTTTATAGTGATCTGAAGGTAAAGAGCCTTCTTAGAGAAAACTGATCAAGACTTATACTTTACTAAGGGAAAGAAAGGCCTGTTAAAAAGATGTGAGATAAATACATGAAGAATGACTAGTTCTTTCCTAAGCTAAACTGAAATTAAGAACTAGTGAATACTTTAAAAGTATTTGTTGAAAATTAATATAAAATTGCTACACCCTAATACAAAAAAAAAAAAAAAATGGGATAAAGTCTTAACTTTCTTTGAATCGTTCTGCCCTTAAACCCAAACTATTGCAACTCTTCCTCCTGCTCCTCTCCCAGGATCACCTGTTTGCAATGACTTCATCTTTGCCTCTAGTCACTCCTCTCAGCACTTCCCTCTAGTAACTTTGTCTGCTCTAGGCCCTCAATTGTTTACTGATATCTCATGCTACAACAATATTTAGAAAACAGGAAGCATTCAACATACTCAGTGCTGAGCAATGAGACACGGTCTAGATAGATGTCTAAAAGGATTTTTAGCACAGGGACACATAAGAGGGAGCTGGACCAAAAGGAAAGGGGTCTGTGGGCTCAACTGTGAAGAACAGGTGGTGGTGAGAGAGTCTTGGGGAAAAGGAAGCATGAGCATTCTAGAGAGGGAACATAAGCAATGTCTTAGAATTAGAGAGTAGCATGGCACATTCTGAGAGCCAGCAAGGTGATTTTCACAGTTAAGAGAGAGTTTCTGGGAGAATTAGACCGGGTGGTATTGAGTAGGACAGGATCTTCCAATATAATGATTTAATAGTAAAAATAACAATGAACACTGCTAAGATGCAGTGAATACTTCTATATGCTAGCTACTATGCTTAATGCTCTACAAATAATATGTCATTTAATCCTCACAGCAAATCTATAAGGTGAGGATTATGTGCCTTTTTACAGGTGAGAAAACTGAGTCTGAGAGAGGTTAACTCATCCCAAATCACTCAAACGATAGCTACAGATGCCAGGATATGAATCCAATTCTGATTCTAACGTGTGCTTCTTTATTACTGTACCTAGTATTGGGGGTAGGGAGTGGCAGATTAATTTCAATAGACAGTAAAGAGAAAAAAGCTTTCATACTAATGGCCAATAACAATTTATCCTTCACTAAGGTTTTATCTTTTGTACAAAGAATGTTCAAGATTTTATTTTAAAAAGTTACTAAAAATTAGAAACAAATTCTCAAATTAAGGGAATACTTAAATTATGACAATGTAATAGAGTATTATGTAATCATGAAAAATGTTCTTGAAGCATTTTTAATAACATACAAAATCACTTAGGCTACAATGTTAAGAAGGGATACAAATTATGAGGTTAATGAAAATAGCAAAAAGGAAGAATTGAAACAAATATGTAAAAATAACAAAGTAATAATATCTGGGTAGAGGGCCACCAGGTGATTTATTTTCTTTATACTTTTTCCTACAAACTTCAAACTTATCACAATGGGTACCTATTACTTTTAAAAATTAAAAAAAGTAGTGACTAGCAATACAAGACATCTTTAATGTCCTTTTCATCCAATGATGAAGACCCAAATTTCCTTCTTCTTAACTCTCCTCCCGTCTTAATTTTCTCTGGTTTTCACTCCACTATTTAAGGTGGAAGTGTGCATACTTATTCATATGTCTATATATTTGATGGCAATTGCACTGATGGTAAGACTGTGCAGAAGGGCACCAGGTTAACAGTTGTTTCTCAAAAGAATTGAGAATCATGACTAAGCATGTAGGTTTTAAAGTCACATAGATCTGAGTCTGAATTCTATTACTGTAATTTGCTTACTGTGTGAACTTAGGCAAGTTTCTTAACCTCTCTAGGGTTAATTTTCTAACATGCAAAATTAATAATGATATTTTTCTCATACAGAGTTATGATTTAAAGAGCAAATGCACATAATGTACCAGGCACAGAGAAAAAAACTCAACAAAAAGTAGTTATTATTTGGGAAGTGCTGTAACCTTTATGCTACAAGATTCATATTTTCATCCACATCAGTCTAAATATGTCCTCAAAAGTGAACTGGCAATTATATTTATGTCCCTATTCTACAATATAAAGGGATTTTGCAGAGTTAAGGCCTCTACATTTGAAATCCATTTCCTTTATTACACCGGTGTATTTTGTTATTAGTTTACTTGCTCATTTTCTGTATCCTTTTCAAGATTCTAAGCTCCATGACCAAGTTACTTACCAGAGCCTAGTATAGTACTTGGGAAAGGCTTGTCTTCAATAAAGATCTGTTGAGCAGGTAAAACTTTATAGTGTTCCAATTTCAAATTCTGTATGTCTGTATCTCCAAACGTATTTTGCAACACTTAAGTGGTGGGAATGGAAAAGGGAAACTAAAAGTGACAACCATTTCCAGTCCACCAGAGTCCCTACAACTGCTGTCATTTCTTTTCTTCCTAATCCATTTAGCTAAGCCTTGGAAGAGAGGTCTAGCTCTGCCAAGAGTCTCCCAACATGAGCACTCCAATAAGAACACAGTGTAACAGTGTACTGTCGAAAATCACTCTTCCCTAATTTCATACTTCAGAAAAGTGGCCAAATTAAACAGTAAGTTATGACATCTATTGAGAATTGTGAGTGTGCAATGAAGAGTATGGTAGCATTTCCTAGGCAAAAAACAATGCAATTAAAAGCAAACAAACACTAAGTCTTCATTTCTCATCTGAAAAATGGGAGTAATAATACCAGTCTAATAAGAATATTGGGAGGACTAATGGAGATATAGCATATAAAGTACTTAGCACAAAAGTAAGTACCAAATAAATGGCAGCTATCAATAAAACACAATACTAAGGTGAACAGCATGCAGGGGCAATAACATATCCCCTGTGTGAGCTAATTTTTGAATAGTAAAATTGTCTAGTAACTTGAGTTTCATTTTGAGATTACACTGTATTGCCTGTCAATTTTCATTTGTATGAAACTTTATTATTTAACCCCCAAAATTTAAATCTTTTTATATTTGCATTTTAATACTTGAAGTTCTATAATTTAAATTTTACTTTATGACAAAAGTTATAAAAAACCATGAAATATTAACAACCATTCTTTAAAAAAACTATATACTTTACCTGGCCATTTCCAAGCAGAGATGTATCTTTCCCTATTAGTAAATAGGAGCCAAAAAAGAAAATAAAGGCATGACTGAAACCCAGGATGGTCCAATAAAGAAATGTTTTAATACTTAAGAGGCGGTTTTTACTAATGTCTCTGTTAAAAAGAAGAAGAGAAAAAGAAACACATTAGGGATCATTTATTATTTGCCTACTAAACAATTACTATAATTTGATAATTAAAAAACAAGGTATTTTAAATTTAAAATTGTTGAAAATATTAGCACAAAGAATAAGTAAATCCAAATTTACAAACCACTACTTACAATACCATACATCTGTTTAATAGCTTATAGTTCACATAATATATTCAAATACATTTCTTCATTTGATAAAGAGATATGAAGACTTGGCACAATGGCTCATGCCTGTAATCCCAGCACTTTGGGAGGTCAAGGCAGGTGGACCACGAGGTTAAGAGATCAAGACCATCCTGGCCAACATGGTGAAATCCCATCTCTACTAAAAATACAAAAATTAGTTGGGCGTGGTGGCACACACCTGTAGTCTCAGCTACTTGGGAGGCTGAGGCAGGAGACTCGCTTCAACCAGGGAGGCAGAGGTTGCAGTGAGCCCAGATCACGCCACTGCACTCAGCCTAGCGACAGAGCGAGACTCCGTCTCAAAAGGAAAAAAAAAAAAAAGAAATATGATAGGCTGGCCATGGTGGCTCATGCCTGTAATCCCAACACTTTGGGAGGCCAAGGCAGGAGGGTCACCTGAGACTAGGAGTTTGAGACCAACCTGGGCAACACAGCAAAACCCTGTCTCTACTAAAATTAATAAATAAAAATTTTAAAAAATTAGCCAGGCATGGTGATGTGTGCCTGTAATCCCAGTTACTCCAGAGGTTAAGACAGGAGGATTGCTTGAGCCTGGGAGACTGAGGCTGCAGTGAGCTACGATCTTGCTACTGCACTCCAGCCTGGGTGACATAGCAAGATCCTGTCTCAAAAAAGAAAAAAAGAATTATGATATAGGCATAACACTTCACTTTAATTTTGAAAAGTTGATTTATCTGTTATTATATTCTTCTGTTAACATTCAGTCACTCTGCCATAATGGTCTCTTTTTAGTGAGGTTATCTGAGTTAGGTTCAGCACTGAAGCTCCTAACTTCCCTTCTAATAAATAGCTATTATGGGAAGAACAATCTATGCCAATCTTAGGTCAAGCCCTGTCTTAGATAACCTGAGGAATCAAAGTCAATGAATCCAAATCTAGATAATGAGATGCCTCTATAAGTGATACTTCAATAGCTACCTCTGTAATAGCTTATGGCGAATACCATAGCTGGTACTGAGGAACAGGTCCCAGTCACATCTCTGTGATTACTTGGTTCTGGGGAAGCAGGAATAAAGCAGAGAATCTGGGGTGGGAATTAATGTCCTCACCTCTGGATTTTGCACTAATTATTACATAAATTTTGCTAACAGTAGAAAAAACACTAACTTTTAGGAATTCTAGAGATTATCAATTATGAATAACTTCTTTTGTGCACATGAAATAGAATGTTACTGGTTGCAACAGTAAGTGCAAATTACACAACTGCCCGGTGCTTTCCCAGGATGAAAGTGCTCATTCTTAAAAAACACTGGAAAAATTAATTCAAATTTTGTCTTTGAAAGAAACCTTTTTTCTCTGATATTCAACAACTGTAAATCACACCACAACTGAAGAACTTTCCTTAGGAAAGCATTAATCACCAAGACATAAATAAATCTGCTTATTTTTTACTTAAAATAACTGAGAAGGCCATTTAATACCAGAAAATACTTACCGATAGAGAGTAGGCTTATTTTGTAACACAAGGGGGTCTATATGCTGTTCCAAAAGACTATATATCAGAATAGGTAGGGAAGTAAAACAAATATTGTATAAAGTCAGGTACACGCCATCATACAACGTCTAGAAAGAGAAATTGGTAGGAATGTTGAGATTCTGAATTATGCATTACTATTATGCATATATCACAACTATGCATATTAAAAACAAAATTAAACAGTTTTAAAAATTTATACTAAAATCCATTTTAGTAACTCCAATTAAATAATTCTAATTTGTTTTTAATATTGACATAAACATATAATGTTCCCAGGTTGATACTCTTTGTGCGAACTGGAATATTTTGCTATGTCAGGTGCTTCTGGAATTATAGTGAGTTAGATCAACATTTCAAGATTCTTCACAATTTGATCACTGTGAAGTAATTTTATATAATTCTTCTCCATGTATTCCAGGCATCTTACTACTTGTTCCACATGCAACACATATAGTTTACCTTTCATGGCTTTGTCTCCCTTTCTACATCCTACCCTTCCTTTAAGGCACTGAACAAGACTATCTTCTTCCATGAAACTCTGCACGATGGCTTAAGTCCTTAACAATATCCTGCTCCTCTAAACAGTCACAGGTACTACTGTCGGTACTAATCACTTAGCACTCTGCCTATGCTTTACATATTGTTTTTATTGTTATTAATACTGCCTCCCAAATTACACTATAAACTCTCCAGAAAACCTAATCAAAATAGGTCAGTTTTCCTTGTCATATTGTCTTAACACATTCTTTAGTTCATTCAGGTAAACAAACTTTTACTGGTAATCAATGCCCAAGCAAATATTTGGAATTTAGAGTTACAGGTTGTAAACAGGATAAAACAGCAATTAAGAATAGGAAAAACTCATGAAAAACCTAAGATAATAAAGCTCTTTTTTTTTTCAATAAATTAGAACTGATGTCTTGATCAATTTGAGATGTATAGTATGGTATGTGAAAAGGGTGCCTGCCACATTAGTCAGAAGCAGTAGGTCAAAGTCATAGTTTAGTCATTAAGTTAGCAAGACAATTACTTAATTTCTGTGGATTTCATTTTTCTTTTCTAGAAATTAAAACAAAGTAGATCAGGACTGGTAAGTATGTGACATGCATGCAAACAAAGACCTACCCCGTGCCCATTACAACTACTGCTAACGAATTACACTTTCCCTCTGAGCCTGCGGCTTTAGAAGCCTTTTCAATATACTCTAGGTGCCCCATCAATTATTTAAAGGGAGTTTCTGAGATAAAACCTATATGTCATCCCTGGACTAAATCACTATTGCTCCTTCCAAATCTAAGACATTTCGAACCAAAATAAAAATGAGGTGAACCTCCAAGTTATCTGGCCTGGCTTGATTTGGATTTTACAGGAATATCACAAATAAGTTATCAAAATTCTCTCATAAGCTGTTAAGGGTTATTATCTATTTTTAAAAGCATCCAGAATTATATTTTGGTATTAACACTCACCTCAAACTGAAAACCAGAATAAATAAATATTATGAATATTATGCTGGTTAAATATACTAAACAGTTTTGTCTGGTTCCCTGTAGGACTAAGAAAAATGAAAAAAGTTCCTTCAAATATCTATCAAAGTCTGAACATAAATACCTTACCCTAAAAGGACAAAACACAAAACACAAGTTTCTATTTACTTACTTGTTGAGAAAACAAACAGTAGAACTGATACAAAAACTGGGGTGTGATAAAGCACACATTCTGAAAAACAAGATGAAATGGAAAATAATTAAAATATTTAGGTCTAAAAGACAAAATAAAAAATAAAAATAATGGCTTTAAAGTATCCAAAAACAATCTCAGTTGGTATGGTAAGTAAAGGATAAGGACTTGTCTATATATAACACGAATGCAGGATTCCCATTTTATCAAAAAAGGTCTAAAAACATTCTAAGCAACAGTGCAGATATCAGAATGAAAAAACCCTTGACTCCTCTCATTGCCAAGCAATACTATAATTTTGAATTTACAACCTTCAAACTATTACTCAATACTTTTCATAATAGTACAATAAGTAAGACTTACTTAAAAACTTTAGGGCTATGATATCTTTACAACACAAAAATGTTTAAACCACACAATAAATCAAACTATCAAAACTTCTTCCCATCTCAATATACTCATATTACAAGTAAAAGCTAGAAAAATAAGTTAGAAAAAAACTGCCATCATCATCTTAGAGCAATATGCAATCTACATATGTTCTATCACTGGATTGTAGCTATCAATTATAGAAATATATGCAACATAGTACACTCTGGTGTTATTAAATATATCGGTAACAAGGACTCTTAATGTGGGTTCTACAGACTCCCACCTTATACAAAAGGACCCAAAGATAGGACAGTATTTCGACATAATTTGTTTCTTTGTAACCCTACGTATTTTACCTTATGCACATAAAATCTCTATATTGAGGAGCTCACACATTTCACTAGACTACTAAAGGGTCATTCATGGCATAAAAAAGGCTAAAAACCTCTACTTGAAACCATTATATTGGTGTTAAAACTTATTGCTGGTTCAGGACAAAATAACTTTAAAGATATCAAATGTACTGTGTTCCAATTTGCACGGAACCCATGGGCCACAGGCAACCACTGATTTGCTTTCTGTCAGTATAGAATAGATTCATGACAAAATACTGTTATTTTTACTTATTGAAACTATTTTAAAGAAAAATGTATACAGTTATAACATTCCTTAAATTGAAACTTCATATTACTGTATCAATAATTGGTTCTAAATACATGAAACTCACCTTATAAAAAAAATACTGTACAAGGGTAGCTATTCTAATATAATAAAAATGACCATGAACAAAAAGCAATTTGGAGAGGAATTTAAATCTGGCTATTGCATAGTCACTGTTTCTTGCAGCCTGTCTTCCTTCTTTACCCATGATTCCTATAATAAAAGGGACAAAAGATGTGTTCACTGGTAACTGGTAAGTGTAATTTTCATGATAAATCTGCAAATATCTTATTTATATTAGTTGAACATGCACTTAGGAACTTTAAATTCTAATATACAACAGATGTCCAAAAGGTTGTTCTACTTGAATATGTAATTAATATAAAGCTACAATATTTATCAGACACATAACACCAATTTCCAAAGAATTAGAATATAAAAAGATAAAATACAATATAAAAAGTAATAGTGAAAGTTAAGGATTTAGCAGGAACATCAATATTACACTAATTAGCACAAGTACTGGGTAACAGACTTCTGACGGACAGAATGCTGTATAATACTTAAATACTTAACTTCACTATTTTCAATGAATATAAAAAATATTCAAATTGAGTCATTTGAGATTAGCAAAATAAGCATGCTTAACACTTTCATGAATAAGTCAAAGTGTGCTTTTTAAAAGGAAAATGTGAATTTAAAATAAATTTTTTAAAATGTACAGTATCATTTGAAATCAGTGATATGAATACTTTTTTAATGGTTACAATATTCCTTAAGGTTTCAAAAGAGAAGAAGAGTCATTGCCAAGTTTGTATTTTTCAATCTAGAAGCAACTTTTAAAAACTATTTTTCAAAACTAAAACTTTTGTCACAAAAGGATGAAAGTGTTCCAAAATGTATAAGCAACAACAACAAAAAAACTGTATTCATAATCCCTAGAGAAAACCCGTTTTTAGTCTGCATTCTTTTAGAAATTTTCTTTCTGCTTATTTCATGTCTGTGTGTGTATGTATTTCATACATACAAAAACATCTATAAAAATGTGGCTCGGACGGGTGCGGTGGCTCACGCCTGTAATCCCAGCACTTTGGGAGGCTGAGACGGGCGGATCACAAGGTCAGATCGAGACCATCCTGGCGAACCCGGTGAAACCCCGTCTCTACTAAAAAATACAAAAAACTAGCCGGGTGAGGTGGCAGGCGCCTGTAGTCCCAGCTACTCGGGAGGCTGAGGCAGGAGAATGGCGTTAAACCCGGGAGGTGGAGCTCGCAGTGAGCTGAGATCCGGCCACTGCACTCCAGCCTGGGTGACAGAGCGAGACCCCGTCTCAAAAAAAAAAAAAAAAAAAAAAAAAAAAAAGTGTGGCTCAGGCTGGGTGCGGTGGCTCAAGTCTGTAGAATCCCAGCACTTTGGGAGGCCAAGGCAGGTGGATCACCTGAGGTCAGGAGTCCAACACAAGCCTGGCCAAAATGGTGAAACCTCATCTCTACAAAAATACAAAAATTAGTTGGGCATGGTGGTGGGCACCTGTAATCCCAGCTACTTAGGAGGCTGAGGCCAGAGAATCTCTTGAATCCAGGAGATGGAGGTGCCATGAGCCATGATCGGCCTATTGCACTCCAGCCTGGGAAATAAGAGCGAAGCTCTATACCAAAAAAAAAAAAAAAAAAGGATTGTTTTACAACTTGTTTTTGTTGCTTAACAGACTACGGACACTGCTTAACAGACTACGGACACAAGTATACAATGTATACTTGTAATGTATATCTTTATCAACGTGCTCAATTTTTTTTCCTACAAGAAATTCCTGCATGCATAATTGCAATGTCAATAGGCATACATTTAAAATTTTGTTTTGAATAATAATGCAGGGCTTACCAATTTATGTTCCCACTAACATTGTATAAGACCATTTGTTAATCCATACCTTTACCAACTCCAGGTTTATCAATGTTTATAATGGATGTCAATCTGATAGGAAATTTTAACTTCCATTCCTCGGAATGTTAGAGAAACTAAACTTTTTTTTCATACATTTAGTATTCTTTTTAGATTTCTCCTTTTGTGACAATTGATTGCTCACATCCTTCCGCATTATTTCTACTGGAATGTTTTTCTTATTCTCATTAATTTGTTAATACTTTGTAGACCAGGATTATTAAAACTTTGTCATCTATTTTACAAATATTCTTTACTAGTTTGTCCTTTGTTTTTAAAATTTGTTTTGGGAGCTTTTACCTCTGCATGATCTTTTCCCTATAGTTAACTATAGTTCCTTGCTTTGGTGCTGTCCTCAAAAGATTCTTCCACACCTCAAATAACAGAATTATTCATTAAATTTTCTTCTGTTACTTTTTAGGGTCTTTGTAAGTGATTTAAATCCTAATCCATCTTGAATTTGTTTTGTTATAAGTAATAGAAAGAGACTCAACTTTTCTTTTTTTTCCAATCACTAGTTTTATCCATTTATTTTTTTACTAAATAATTTGGTTTCCTACTTATATGAAATATCTCCTTTGTTATATTCTAAACTTCCAGATGCTTGAATGTATTCTAGTCACTGGTCTGCCTGTTATCATTACAGAATCAAACTGTTATAAATACTGTAGTTTTTTTTATGGCTTTAAATGTATGGTATAGGAAGTTATCATCAAATTGCTATGAAGATTTACAGAAAATAACGGTATACAAACTAGAAGGACAATTAAGTTTTCAAAATGAAGAGTTAATTATCTGAAAGAGGAAGGAGTTGATTTGAGAGGCACACAGAAAATATCAGACCTGATAACTACCCATTCAGCACATTATAGAGACTATTCCAGAACAGGAATTAGCTTAACTCTCAAATTTTATCCTTCCATAAAAAATACCATGCCCATACTTTTCATTTTGCTCTGTATTTCTACAGTAAGATTCTATGGCTAAAAAGGAAAGGATTAATACATTAAATATAATGAAATGATACTAGCAGTCTGAATCTAATAAAAGTTTTAGGCAAAAATAGAAAAGAATAAGGATAAAGGTTATTAAAATAAGAAAACTACTTGAGATTTTATATTTTTATTGCAGTTTGGTGCAATTTCCTGTTTTTATAATTATCTTTAAAAAGGACTGTAGGATCTTTAGATTCACAAATAAATGGAGTTAACAGTAAGATTCTAAAACAAGAACTATAAGTGCAACTATGTAAATCACAAATTTAGAATTTAAAAAGGATAAAATAACATGTGAAAGTACTTTAAAAGGTACAAAATGGCATGTAAAAATAAAGCTACTTTTATTATGAAAAAGAATTGGCAAAGATAAAATTCACTAATGTGGTATTTATTTCCTTTAAAATCTGAAACTAAAATTTGGAATGAAAATATACTAACCAGTGGGCTTAATTATAGTAAGTTTCTGATGGGGCACACTGTGCTATATTATTACCATGTTGCATTTAGTTTTCATTCACAAATTTGATACCGCACTTTAATCTACAAAAAGAAAATTCAAAACCACCAAGTAATACCACCAACTTTAAAAGTTCAGGAAAAACTTTTCAGGAAAAATCAATCACCTATGCCAACATGGGCTTCTTGTATCATGCTTACGTCATTAGCACCATCACCAACAGCCAATGTTATAGGTTTCTCAGGTGATATTTTTATTAGTCTTATTACCTGAAAGACATAATGAATTAGTTATTTATGACACAATTTCACTTTTCTTGCATTTATATAATCATTTATCTGAAATGACTCTAGTAAGAACACTAATGAAATAAATATTTAATTTTCTATTAGACAATAATATGCACTGAGGTTCATTTTTTTGAGGGCGTCTCCACTAAGATTTTAGAAATGTCTTTCAGAAATGTTGTAACAAAAACAGAATTATCTTTGGATTTTATGATGAGAAACAAGATTCTTTTAAATATAGCTTAAATATTTAGAAGGCTTAATAATAGTGTAAAAAAAGACTGCACTTAATTGAACTGTTAGGCAAATGTTTTTAAGAAATTATTTTTTCATTTGATATGAAAGAAGACAATTGTTTCCTCTTGCAACACAATTTTAAGAATTTTAAAAAATCAATCAAGATTAAATTCAATGAACTCAAAAGAAATGTTTCTTTGGCATTCTTAAATGTACTTTTATAAAGAACCTGGGTATTTGCTCTGTTTGGTCTCCAGTTTTAGTCTCCACAGACTGGGGTACATGAATTGTCATAATATCGGTACTGTAACAAAATTCCGTGAAGCCCAAAAAATTGGATGTCTAATTCATTAGACCTATATGGGAAATAATCAGTATTCAGATGTGCATTGCAAAGGATATTTGTGAAAAATAGTCTAAGACCACAAATTCCAAATTTAGAATTATAAAAAATGTTTATATAGGCTTTCACTTGAATCACATAGGTAGCTAAAATTTAAATATTTCCTATATATAAGCTTTATATTACAAGTTAATTGGCTTTTCAACTTTTTACACTAAAGCTCTATTTATCACTTTACGGCCAAAAGTAACAGAGAATTATCACTTCATGAGAATGCAAGAATAAACGGAGACCAACAGAACCATCTAAAGGTGCAAGTAACTGATGTCTCCTAGGCTCCTTCACTTGCTAAGTAGCTAACTTGGGAAACATTAGTTATCACAGTTTAATTTCTGCAAGATCACAAACTGCTACTCATCACAGGTTTTCTGGGTCACTATGAAGAGTTGAAACTCACTCTAAGAATTCCAGAAGTCTGATGTGCATGGTTAAAATTTACAATATGTGACTGACTCTTGGCAAAATTTATATATTGCACACCACCAAATGGAACTATGTAAGGCATTAACTTTAAATAATATGTTTATATCTAAATAGCTTTAAGGGACTTTTTATAACACATATACATACTTTTGCTTTCTGCAGTGGAGCCATACGACAGCATAATACAGCTGAACAATTTCTGCAAACTTCCATAAATAATTTTTCATGCTCCCTGAGTGCAAGAGATAGGCTGGTCCCATCCACTACCAGCCCATGCTGAATCACATGATCCTCTGTAATTCTAAAAGAGAAAAAATTATATTCTCTGTAAGATACTTTGAAGCCGTATTATTTACACTCATATAGAACAACACATTCTTACTGAAAGATGGATCTTTTACCCACAGCCTTTACTGTTATAAGACTGTTATGTCAGGAAACAAACTGTTTTATTATCTTAAGTTTAAAATTAAGCAGAATTGAGTCACTAATGAGTAAAACAGATAATATTCAATTTTTCTTTTTTTTTGAAACAGGGTCTTGCTCTGTCACCCAGGCTGGAGTATAGCAGCTAACCGCAGCCCTGACCTCCTGGGCTTAAGTGATTCTCTCACTTCAGCTTCCTATCTGGGACTATATGCATGAGCCACCATGATTGGCTAAATTTTGTTATTTTAGTAGAGATGGGGTTTCACCATGTTGCCCAGGCTGGTCTCAAACTCCTGACCTCAAGTGATCCGCCTGTCTCAGCCTCCCAAAGTGCTGGGATTACAGGTGTGAGCCACTGTGCCCCGCCTAATATTCAATTTTACAACGAACTGATATAGGTACAGTAATTATATTTTCTAAAATGTGAATTGTAATACATAATCTGAGGATATTCTCCCAAATTGTATGAAAAGTCTTACAAAAATCAAAACATTGTTTTAACATTCAGCAAATCCTAATTAAAATTTAAAAAACTATATGAAATCAAGGATGTTCAGGAAAACCCATGAGCAAGATTCACCACACGCATAACAAGCAAAGAAAAGAATGAAGGAAGAGTACTGTCTTGCAATAGGAAACCGATGATGGATTGTAATGCCAGATATTACTGTGGTAGAAGATGGATAACACCTCACATGTGGGCATATGCTACTCCAAGTACAGTCTCACTGCTGGAAGGTGGGCAAACTATTTGTTGCCAGGAAGAGATAAGGAGCCTACACCAGAATGTAAATCAACAAAATCACTAAGCACACTATTTTATTAAACTGCTTCCCCCTGCAATTCTTTGGTAATAACACTTTCTTGATGAAGGAAGTATACGCAGATTTACATTTTGATGTAAGCTCCTTTATGTTGTTGAAAACCAGTACTCAGTGCAGCACTGTGCTATATACACCACAGAAAAGCACCAAAGGTTCACAGAATAGCAGACTCTGCTGAGAACTATCCCTCCAATTAAAAATAAGAAGTGAGAAGACTATTAAATGAGCACAAGGTATAAAAGCTAAACATACATTGATAGATTTTAGTCTTATAATAAGAAACTTTCATAAGTTAAAGCAATGTCTTTCATAGTATGCCTAATCACTGTTGTGTTGTACTATAGCTATAAAGCAATTCACTTTACACCATAAAGTTTTATAAAATGTATTTTTCTCATTATTACTAATTCTCCAATATCTGAAATCAACACCTATATAGACTACTTTTCTTCCCTATTGGCCAAACTTTATTTGGCAACTTGTGCTGCCTCCAATGTCTTCAGCCTGTCCAAAGCACTACCTGAGCAACAGTCCTCAGAAATGTTAGCAGTCAAGAGTGGGACAGAAATTAGTTTTCCTAGGAAAAGTTCCCAAGGCACATGCAATTAGGTTTTCCTCTGGACAGGCTTCATGAATCACATTATGATCTTACAATCCATTGAGTAATATTTAAGAAATATGGAAAAGCACCTACATCTCTGGCACATAGGTAGCATTTACTCATCTCTGTAGCCCTCATGTATCACTACTCTTCATACCCTGTCCCATCTATAGCACTACCTGGCCATACTTTCTAATTATTTCCTTGAATATGCCCTCCTCTCTCTCAGCTCTGGGAATCTGCATGCACTGCCCCCTTTGCTGCCTTTCTTTTTCTGACACAGCAACTCAGTCACCCAGGTTGGAGCGCAGTGGTATGATCACAACTCACTACAGCCTTAACCTCCCTGATTCAATCCATCCTCCCACCTCAGCCTCCCAAGAAGCTGGGACTACAAGTATGTGTCACCACACACGTCTAATTTTTGTACTGTTTGTAAAGATGGGGTTTCACTATGTTGCCCAGGTTGGTCTTGAACTTCTAGACTCAAGTGATCTGCCTGGCTTGGCCTCCCAAAGTGCTGGGATTATTGGCCACTGTGCCTGTAAATCAGGATTATGAGCCACTGTGTCCAGCCTCCCCTTTGCTTCTTTGTGTCACTCTCTGTCCAGTGAACATTTGGCCCCACAGGAGGCAACACAGTCATTGGTTGTTCAGAGCTCTCCCTGGTACCCCTAGTCTAGGCTAGGCTTCTCTCCTCTGTCCTCCCAGAGCTTCTGTTCTTGCCTCAGATACAGTTCTGTAGGGATAGGACTATGACAGTGTATTTACTTTTCTGTTTTCCCCACACACTGTAAGTATCCAGGGCGTAAACAACACACTTTATGTCTCGGTTCCAAATGCCTAGACAGGTGACAATATATCTTTGTGAAGGAATGGAAATATATACTAAAGTTTTCAAAGGTACGAAATTCTTTGTGCGACAGAAGATTTTTATCAAGATTTTTATAATAGATACTTCCTGAAAGTCTGAATGAATAGGTCTATTGACTTTTATGGTTATCTCATAAAATGTATTCCATCAAAAGGTATCTTTAAAATATAACATAAACTTCACATAGCAAGTGCTATGGTTTGAATGTCGTATCCCTTCCAAAATTAATGTGGAGAGTTAACCCCCATTGTTATGAAGCGGGGCCTTTCGGGAAGCGATTAACTCATAGTGGCTTTGCCTTCATGAAGGGATTAATGCCCTGATAAAAGAGGTTTCAGAGATTTGCCCTCTCTTGCCTTTCATCCCTTCCACCATGTGGGGACACAGCAATCCTCCCTTCAGAAGGATGCAGCAATAAGGCGCTATTTTGGAACAGGGAGCAGCCCTCACTATACAACTTGCTGGTGCCTTGATCTTCAACTTCCCAGCCTCCAGAATTGTGAGAAATAAATTTCTGTTCTTTATAAATTACCTAGTCTCAGGTATTTTGTTACAGCAGCACAAACAGACTAAGATGGCAAGCCTAAAATTCACTTTAAGAGTATAGTTTTCATTTTATAATACAGCTTTTGTACAAAAAAGAAAACAAATACTAATGATTAGCATATTCGTTAAAACCACCTATACACAGGAGACTTAAATAGCCTAAATTACAAATAATAATCTTCTGATGACTTTATTATGTTACTAACCACTGCATAAGCTTTACAATTTTCAGCATTTTTAAAGTAGATATTTATTATTTTTATAATCAGAAAAATTTTTTAAAAATTATTTTTATTTTTTAGGTGAGAGCACGGTTCACTGTAGCCTTGAACTTCTAGACTCAAGTGATCCTCTTGCCTCAGCTTCCAGAGTAACCGGGACTACAGGTACATGCCACACACCTGGATAATTTTTAAATTTTTTGTGGGGACAGGGTCTTGTTATATTGACCAGGCTGATCTCAAACTCCTGGGCTCAAGCGATCCACCTCAGCCTCCCAGGGTATTGGGATTACAGGCACGAGCCACTGTGCCCAGCCAGAAAAAGTATTTAAAAAGGCATATATAAAGTAAATGATTCTAAGCAATTAATTTCTGTGTTTTAGGGAGTTCATGATATTGCAGTATTTAAATGTTTAAAGAGCCACAATGTTGCTGACATTGTCCCCAAATTGTAGTATAATTAGCTAAATCAATTGTCTTTTTGCATTCAAAGATCCAGTGTGACCCTATTTAAGAGATATTTTAAATAGGCCCTATACAGGCCGGGTGCGGCCTGTATATAATATAACCTATAATCCTAACACTCTGGGACGCTGAGGCAGGCAGATCACCTGAGGTCGGGTGTTCGAGACCAGCCTGACCAACATGGAGAAACTCTGTCTCCACTAAAAATACAAAATTAGCCAGGCATGGTGATGCATGCCTGTAATCCCAGCTACTCAGGAGGCTGAGGCAGGAGAATCACTTGAACCCTGAAGGCGGAGGTTGTGGTGAACCCAGTGCGCCACTGCACTCCAGCTTGGGCAACATGAGTGAAACTCTGTCTCAGAAAACAAACGAACAAACAAACAACAACAACAACAAAATAACCCTGTATGGTCTTTTAAAAATGTCTCTTAAATAGGTTTTAAAAAGATGAAATCCAGACTTTGGTATCACATAAATGCCTGCATAAAAAATAGAAATATAAAACACTGAATGTATATTAACAACTACGGTATTGTCTCTCTGTGTTTATTTTTCTGGATTAGTATCACAAGACAGCAAACAACAGAACTCTGCAGGAGACCTAACACGCTTACATGCAAGCAGCCCTGAGACTTGAATGAAGCCCTCCCTAGTTTACTGTGAAAAATTAGACTGTGTTAAATGGGGCATCATTTGCCCCCATATGCGGCAAAACTTTGATATGCCCATAAAGCATGGATTTACAAAAAAGACAGAATTTAGAGTATAAATTCTTATGAAATAATCTTGAACAGTAAAATGTAGCTTAATTTCCCAGTTTGGTCATGTAAACTAGATCAGGGGTTGGCAAATGTTTCCTGTTATGGGCCAGAGAGTAAATATTTCAATTTTAGGTTTTGTGGGCCAAGAGGCAAAATTGAGGATATAGGTAGTTATCGAATGAGAGGAAAAAATCTCAACAAAATTTTCACTAAGTTAAGGATGTAGCGATCATTGAGTATAATTTTTTAAATGAGAGGTTTACTAATGAGAATGAAAATATTTTTGGGCAAGGGATAATATTTTGTTTAACTGGGGTTCAAAGTTAACATTGCAAATGTTCATCTGTTAATGCCTATCTGTAACGAGATTTTTACATTTCAATACGATAGAACTGTATGTAATGAGATTTATAATTCATCTTTGAAAATGTCTTTTCAAACAGGTAGCACAGCTAACATATCAATGCATAATAAATAATGCTTTGCCATCTAATTCAAAAATAAAATAATCCCCTATCCACAGTGATTTTTAAAAAAAGTGTAATGTTAAAAGTCCACTTTTCTTTTCTTGTTTTGACATGATGGCCATATACTGACAATAAAAAATGGTAAAATGTCGCGATATGGTGCTATGCATGGCACTCCAAACACTATCACATTATATGTATCTCACTGTGATTTGCAGCGTATCAAACAGCAGTGTGAAGGTGAAGAGAAGTATTTTGTAAAGTCTCTGCTGCAACTACTCAATTCTGGTGCTGTAATGTAAAAGCACTCGTTGATAACATGTAAACAAACGAAAGTGATTGTGTTCCAATCAAACTTTATAGATACTGGAATTTGAATTTCATATACTTTTCACTTCATGAAATATTATTATTCTTTGGATTTCTATTCAACTATCAAAAAATGTAAAAACTACTTTTAGCTGACAGGCTGTAAAAAGCAGGCAGAGACAGTGGGCTATATCATCGGGCCCAGGGAACCACAGTTTGCTAACCCCTGAAAGGTACGATACAGTTACCTATATTCTTACCTTCTGGCAAGCTGCCTCAACTGTTCAGCACATTCGCTGTCTGATTTCTGGTTTATAAGTTCAAGGATGTTCATGGTTCTATGAAAATGGCCACATGATAAACTCACACTAACAGCTGTTTCATGTTTATCTCCAGTAAGTACCCATACTTTGATACCAGCCATTCTCAATGCTTCAATAGTTTCTCGAACTTTATCTTGTAGTCTGAAAAGAAACAAATTAGTAGTAGAGAATACTTTTATGACTGTATTTTAAGTTAAACTACATAGTATATTTAAGGATAATTCTAAACTCCTTGACTTATGCATGTTATTACATAACATAGCAATATAACTGGAATTTCCTCTCATTAAGAAACATGAATAAACAGATTGGTGATTGGTTAACACAAAATCAATTCAAATCTACAATTTCATATATTAAGAATGTATCTTCAAAGTTGCTATTTATAGGATGAAACTATGTGCTCTTCATAAACTCCTGTTTTATTAGGAAGTCTTACATTTCAAAAAAGAAGATTTTTCTCTTTTTATTTTGATTAAAAAAAAACTCAAACCACTCATATAGTTCAAAAATCAGACTGTAGAAAATAAAGGTCTAGCTAACTTTAGGTGAGTCTCAGAAATCTCGTAAGGACAACCAAAAAGTAAATGAAAACCTAGATTTTAAAAATATGCAAACACCCTTAGGTCTAGGTGGTGGAGGTAAACATAACAACAGACTTAATCTGCAGGATTCAATCTCAGAATTCAGCTAAATTTAAGAAACTGTGAAACAGACATTGAGATAGGTGCTGGGAACAAAGACAAAGAATAAATGGACTTCAAGGATTTCACAGGTTAACAGAGGAGAAGTCTTTAAACAAATAATTAAAATATAGTGCCACAAAGACAACAACAGAACTACCTACAATGAGACTTCACAAAGAAGAGAATTTTTAATCCTCTTAGGTGTCAGGAAAGGTCTTACTTGAGTGGACCTTATATCTAAGCTATACTTTATGAATAGGTAGTCACAGAGGGATGGTGAAGGGAAGAATCACCCAGGCAGAAGGCCAACATAGGCACAAAACAGAATAGTTTTAGCTACAGATGGCATGCAGAGACAGTCTGGTATTGTTGAAACATAAAGCAGAAGGAGACAGTGGTAGGAAGGAAGGCTGGAGAATTAAGCAGGTGGTTCAAGTGTTTGCATGACACACTGAGGAGTATTCTAAAGATTCAAGCCTATAAGAAAAAACTATAGAGAGCTGGTTTCTTTCATCGATTTCAGATATCTGGCTAGAACAAAAATTGTACATACTGACTGGGAAAAATTAAGAATTTAGTTCTCTATTTTGATCTTAAATATATTAATTTATCATAGGATGTTAGTAAAGAGAATTTATGCCACATATTAGAACACTTGGTTACAAAAATTCTTATGAGAGAAAAATAATATTGTTTACTTATCTGATACTTACCTGTCTTCTACTGCTGTGGCTCCAAGTAATATCAGGTCTTTCTCTATGAACTGAAAAACATCTGCTAATTTCTCTTCCCGCTGCTGCAAGGCAGTCCTGGCTTCAAATATGCGTTTATCTATTTCCTCATACTCTTTTGATGTAAATTTTCTATATGCTATACACAGAGTTCTTAGCCCTTTCTGAAACAAACAAAAATTAAAGACAAAAATTGAACACAAACAACTAACAGAAAATCAAGAAGTCACTATCAAAATACACTGAGGACCAAGTACCAAAAGTCAATCACAAATCATTTAAAAAGTACCAACACCTAGTGACAGGAAATAAATAGTGTCACAAAGCCCTACTGATCTGAGTCATGGGACACATATACATCTTTCAACTGCTGATGTTTTTGTAAAAAGTTGCTCAAAATAGACCAGGCGCAGTGGCTCACGCCTATAATGCCAGCACTTTGGGAGGCCGAGGTGGGTGGATCACGAGGTCAGGAGATCGAGACCATCCTGGCTAACATGGTGAAACCCCATCTCTACTAAAAATACAAAAAATTAGCCGGGCATGGTGGTGGGCGCCTGTAGTCCCAGCTACTCAGGAGGCTGAGGCAGGAGAATGGCGTGAACCCGGGAGGTGAGCCGAGAGAGCACCACTGCACTCCAGCCTGGGCGAAAGAGACTCTGTCTCAAAAAAATAAAAAATAAAAAATAAAAAGTTGCTGAAAATAATTAAGGTCACTGAATTGTAGAATATTAGAGCCTAGAATAGATCATAAAGACTATCCTATTAGTGGTTTTTAAACTGTGTTACACGGAAAGCCAGAAAGTTCTTAATACCTTCAAGGCTGTCGAGAGAGAGACAGCTGCAGGTTCTACCTTCCTGTTTTAACTTACAATTCCATTTTTACCTATTTCATAAAATTTCTAAAGCAAAGGAGACCATAATTTCCTAAAGGTTCACTGTATGACAAAATTTGCCTTTCAAATAAAGAAGTCAATAAAATGGCCATTATAAAAAATACTTTTTAGATTTATCAAATAAATGATTTTAAGGAATATATCTTTACCAGTGAATTGGAATCAGAATTGATTATCTGGTTCTACCAGGCTCAAAGTTTTCTTATAGTATTCATCTCTGAAAATTGATATCTAAATCTAAAGACTTATAAAAGTTCCTTTTCTTGTTACATGCATTTTCTTCAAGAAAACCAATAATAAATATTCTTTTTTATTTTTAGAGACAGGGTCTTGCTCTGCTGCTTAGGCTGGGGTGCAGTGGTATGATCTTGGCTTACTATAGCCTTGAACTCTTGGGCTCAAGTGATCCTGCTGCCTCAGCCTCCTGAGTAGCTAGGTCTATAGACACGTGCCACCATGCCTGGCTATGTTTTATTTTTTTGTAGAGATGGGGTCTCGCTACATTGCCCAGGCTGGTCTCAAACTCCTGGCCACAAGTGATACTGCCTCAGCATCCCAAAGTGCTGGGATTACAGGCGTGAGCCACTGTGCTGAGCCCCATAATAAATATTCTAACAACAACCTGGAAAGCATAGACTTAAAAATACTATATGACACTATTTAGCAGATTTCCCTTTTTTTTTTTTTTTGAGACGGAGTCTTGCTCTGTTGCCCAGGCTGGAGTGCAGTGGTGCGATCTTGGCTCACTGCAACTTCTGCCTCCTGTGTTCAAGCGATTCTCCTGCCTCAGCCTCCCAAGTAGCTGGGACTACAGGTGGGGTTTCACTCTGTTAGCCAGGATGGTCTCAATCTCCTGACCTCGTGATCTGCCGGCCTTGGCCTCCCAAAGTGCTGGGATTATAGGCGTGAGCCACTGCGCCCAGCCCTATTTAGCAGATTTCTAAACATTGCCATTCCCTGACTTATAAATGACCCATACCTATAAATGTGCTTCTTTTAGTTGATAAAGAACCATCTGTTATTAATACACGAATTCATTCTATAACAAATACTAAGCACAAACTATGTGCCATCATTATTTTAAATATTAAAATGGTGATAAGGCAGAACCATGTCTTTGTTCTCACAGATGTTACAATGTGGTGGATAAACTGGAACATAAACAATTAGGAAACAAATAATGGGAAAAAAATCATAAACTGTTAAAGAAGGCAGATGAGCAGAGGTGAGTGTGGAGTATACATTTACAGAAATGCAAAAATGAGAGACCAAGAAGTTCTAAGACTGAGAGACAACTGCAAAATAATTTTGTTATTTACATGAATGATGGCTCTTTGTTTTAATAAGATTCCCCTATATTTTTAAATTTTGTAAATAAGAGAGATATAATTCACATACCATAAAATTCACCTCTCAAATAGTACAAATCAGTGTTTTATTGCATATTCAGAGTTGTGCAATTATCACCACTATCTAAATCCACAATATCTCATTGCTCCCACGAGTACTCTCCTTTTTCTCCTTCCTCCAGCCCCTGGCAATCAGTAATCAGCTTTCTCTGTGAATTTGCCTATTCTGGATATTTCATATAAATGTATTATTAATATATAGCCTTTTTTATGGCCTCTTTCACTCAGCATAATCTTTTCAAGATTCATCCATGTTGTAGCATACATCAGTACTTCATTCCTCTTAACAGCCAACTGATACTCCATTATATGGATATACCACATTTTGCCTATCCACTCATTAGTTGGACATTTGGGTTTTCCATTTTTGTGGCTATTGGAAATAATGCTGCTTATGAACATTCGTGTATAAGTTTTTTTGTGGACATGTTTTCAGCTGTCTTGGGTGTACACCCAGGAGTAGAACTGCTGTGTCACACAGTAACTCGATGTTTACCTTTTGAGGAACTTAGCCCAATTATTTTTCAATGTGGCTGTACCATTTATAATTCTACCAGCAATATGTGTATAAGGGTTCCAGTTTCTCCACATCATTAGGATTTCCCTATGTTTGTTTAATAAACACTCTTTTAAAATAGTGTAGTTTGAGTAGACTTTGCAACCAGAAATGCCCTGACTGTAGAATAGGTTTGAAGAGAAGATATATTTTAGCTTGCGTTAAAAGCGTTAAAAGTCAGTTTTCATAAAAGGAATGTGGAGCCAACATACAGTGTAACACAACTGCAGAATTTCCATAATTTTTGATAAATTATAAGAAATAAAGTCTGAAATCTCTCATAAATATATCTTTTAGAGTTTTTTAAATCATAGAAATTTGCACTCACCAAAGCAAATTCATCTACATGAATTCTGGTTTTTTCTATTTCTCCGCCTATACATTTAGGGAGAATTGATGACTCAGCTCCTTTAGCAAATAATAACTTCTCACCTACAGACAAAAAAAAAAAAAGTTATCAAACTCTTAATATTACATAAATAAAAATTCATGAAAGTTTAGATTGGTTACCTGAAGGTGCCTGAACAATTACACTCATTCTCCTACGATCTGAATCAAATTCCAGAATATGAAGCAGTTTGTACCTAAAGAAAAGTAAGAAAGACAAAAACTTTACTTTTTTTAAATAATATGAAGTGACTATATGGAAATAATCCATATCAAAGATAAAATGGCTAATTTAGAACAAGAATTAATCACATTTTCATGATAGGTTACATGACATTAATAACAAAACAGGGAAGAAATAGAAGAGACTGACACTGAGTAATTACCAAATGCCATATATTTTACATACCTTATGTCGTTTAACAACCAAGAGAAGCCAAGAAAGTAGGTCTTATCTCATTTTTATAGATGAGGACTATTAACCTCAGAGAGATTAAGTAATTTGCCTAAAGTCACGTAAGCTTGAGTGGCAGAGCAAAGACTGGAATCCACATCTGCCCAGCTCCATGTTTTTCTGACTGAAAAAGGTAACTGATTCTCAGTGCTTTTTTCTGTCCTAATACACCTGACAAACACAACACACATTAATATCAAAGGCTCATTATAGCAGTGACTGTGAACCTGGGTGTGTGTGTGCAGGGGTCCATTCCCTCGTGCCTCTCTAGGGAGCTGTAAAAGAATTTGTGTGGCTACATGAGGTGTGGCTTAAAGTATTCCAGATGAATCTTACACAGTGATTTACATATGAAATCTTCACACATCTCAAAGAAAAACAATGATTGAATATGGTTTGTAAGTTGATGAAATAAGCTAGACAGACTCTCACATAAAAGTAGCCAAAGAATTGGCCCTATTTAGTATGGAAAAGCATAGTTTGGAAAAGCACAGCTGGAATTGACATATGATCAGAATTGCTAAAACCATGAAAGGAGTAAGTATATTAAGCATGAACTAATTTATCAAAGAATGGAAAAACTAGATATAGACAGCTGTTCCTTCATGTTTGAAAGATAAAAATCACAGGAAATATAAGGAAAGTTTTCTTTATTCACTGAGTAGAAACCTACAAAACTCATTACCCAGGAGCATCTAAAAATAAACATACAAGTAAATTCAAGAATCATTAAGCTAAAATATAGATGAAATATTCAAAGCAGACTATTGTTATAACTATGATGAGATACAATATAATGTTAACATCATTCTAGAGCAGAGTTCAGCAACTTTTTCTGTAAAGGGCCAGAGAGTAAATATTTCAGGCTTTGCGGCCATATATGGTCTCTGTTGCATATTTTACCTCTTTTTAATGTGGGCCAGGCACGGTGGATCATGCCTGTAATCGCAGCACTTTGGGTGGCCAGGGTAGGTGGATCTCTTGAGGCTAGGAGTTCCAGACCATACTGGTCAACATTTCCACTAAAAATACAAAAATTAGCCAGGCATAGTGGTGCATGCCTGTAATCCCAGCTACTTGGGAGGCTGAGGCACAAGCATCACTTGAACCTGGGAGATGGAGGCTGCAGTGAGCCAAGATCGTGCCACTGCACTCCAGCCTGGGTGACAGAGCAAGATTCTGTCACAAAAACAAACAAACAAACAAACAAAAAAAGTAATGTGATTTGCGGGCTGTAGAAAAACAGAAAATAGGCCAGATTTGCCCTGTGAGCCACAGTTTACTGATCCCTATTCTATACTATATACACTTAACACAGAGAACATTCTAATATATGAAAAAAATTACCGTTCCAGTTTTCCAAGTGTTTTAACTTCCATAGTTTCTTCAGAATTGCCGATAAACACAATACCAATCCTAGACATTATAAGGATAAAAAAGTGAGACTTAAGAAATAATACTGCATATTTCACAATGTCACTATAGCTTAACTTGAATAAAAACATTTAAAATCAAAATTTAAAATGCATTTAAAAATATTTCCTTTTAATATCACTACTTTGGTGCCAGGAGTGGTGGCTCATGTCTGTTATCCCAGTACTTTGGGAGGCCAAAGCGGGTTGATCACCTGAGTTTAGGAATTCAAGACCAGTCTGGCTAACATGGTGAAACCCAATCTCTACTAAAAATACAAAAATTAGCCAGGTGTGGTGCCCTGTGACTGTAGTCCCAGCTACTCAGGAGTCTGAGTCAGGAGAATGGCTTGAACCCCAGAGGCTGCACTGAGCTGAGATCACGCCACTGCACTCCAGCCTGGGTGACAGAGTGAGATTTCATCTCAAAAAAAAAAAAAAAAAAAAAAAAAAAAAAAAAAATATATATATATATATATATATATATAGACACACATTTTTATTTTTATGTATACATTTATATATTTATATATTCACATTTATATATTATATATTCACATTTATATGTATTATATATATTCTTATATTCTTTTATATATATAAAAGAAAATATATACACATACACACATATATACTTTTAAGGACTAGGAGGATTAGAAGGATCAGAGTAGATGTAGTACAACATATACACAAGCATTTTTCATAAATTCTATTACACAGATTTTTATAGTAATCAGACTTTCAAAGAGATCTTAAAAAAAAGAATGCAAGCTTGATAATAAAATGACTTCAAATTGTCATTTAAAATTTAAATTGTACTTCTATTTTTATGTATTTATATGAATTCTGACAACTTAAAATGAATTTATGTTTGAAAAATTTAAATTATGATTCTAATATTGTTGCATTTATTTAAACGGTGTTTTTCCGAAGATCTGGAAATCAGACTAAATTACCTTGCAGCAGCTTCTACTAGTGCCTTTTCGTCTGGTGAAGATGCATAGTACTCCAACTGCGAGGGTGCCAGGTTGGATTGCCAGGGACCATCACCAATACAGTCAGTCTGAACATTGCTAATCTGTACAGTGTGACAGAGACTGACTGCTTTAAAGAAGAGATCATGTTCTTTAATCTGTAAAAATGTAATTCATATTCATGATAAAAATATCATTTCCACATACCATTTAGGAAACCAGAGGCAAAATTCTAAGATCTAGAACAAGAGTGCTACAACCTTGATTGCCTGAATAATAGTTGGTTGTTTCTGCCTTCAAAAAGTAAAATGTCACATTTGCTTAGGACCCTTCAACATGTGAGCATCTTTTTAGGAGGTACAACCAAACTGCAAGTAGAGGGGAACACTTTTTTATAGAAGAAGTGAGGTCTCAAAAAGTATTAAATAAGTTTAAGCTCTATTTTTCAAAGAAAGTCTTCTTCACTTCAAGGCAGTAAGGGCTTTTCTTAACTATGTTCCATTTAAATACTCAAAGAGCTAAGGCAGACAAGTTAAACTGTCTGATATGAATTTCAAATATATATTCCTTGCTCTACTGACACAAACTTTTTTTCCTGCAACTCATCAACTACTGCAGAGAATTATTTCATATGAAACCCTTATTTATTAATTTAAAAATTACTTACCAGTTCAGTTTCATTTTCAGGACTGGTTCTGAAAGAGGAACTGGTTGTAAGATGGGATAAGTTGTTAAGATGGGATAAACTACTAAGATAAGATAAGTTTCCTTCTGAAGAGTCTGGGGTTGGTCCTTCGGGTACAAGTCTACCATTGATTTCTTGGTATTTCATGCCATTAATTGAACATTCCCGAAACTGCATCTCATTTTCTGTCAGTGTACCAGTTTTATCTGTAAACACGTACTCTACCTATAGAGACAGCAAACAAAAGAAAATAAACCTTTGTGTTCACGGACCTATGTTAAGCAAGAAAAAAATCTCTGTCTTTGCTCTCCTGAAGTCAAGTTTATCTATTAATATTGATATATGGATGCTGAGATTCTTATAATCCAAGCACAATTAAAAAAAAAAGATGACAAGGAAAGAAAACAGGGTAACACAAAATAGTTTAAAGCTACATAGATTTTGAAGTTTGTGGCATTTTTATGTACATGTTTATCTCTAGAATTGACGAGAATTTGGTATTAATGCTTCTATTCTGTTTCTTGGCTAAGGTATTTTAAGTAGTAGGACTCAAGAATTATCTCTAAAGCAGGGCAGAAAGGATGCTTAATAACAAGGAATGTGAAAGGGTATCTGGGTGAGGAGAAATAGTGCAGGGCTGGGAATAGGAATACACAATGATAACAACTGCAATACAAGAAGGTAGAGGTGTGAATTGTCTAAAACAGAGAGAAGTTGAAACTGAGGACAGAAAACAAATTTAGTGAAAAAAATGAATGTGTAAAAGAAAAAAATATTTTTTTTTTTTTTTTTTGAGACGGAGTCTCGTTCTGTCGCCCGGGCTGGAGTGCAGTGGCTGGATCTCAGCTCACTGCAAGCTCCGCCTCCCGGGTTTATGCCATTCTCCTGCCTCAGCCTCCCAAGTAACTGGGACTACAGGCGCCCGCCATCTCGCCCGGCTAGTTTTTTGTATTTTTTAGTAGAGACGGGGTTTCACCGTGTTCGCCAGGATGGTCTCGATCTCCTGACCTCGTGATCCACCCGTCTCGGCCTCCCAAAGTGCTGGGATTACAGGCTTGAGCCACCGCGCCCGGCCAAAAAATATTTTTAAAAGCAAGTAAGACAAATTATTTCATTACTTTTGGAGGCTAATTCCAGAAAAATTACTTTAAAAGAAGGTACGTCCATGACAAAAGAAGGATGTAATAGTCAAGTCTTGATCCAACCAGGATCATCATGAAAATTTGATTATTGCAATAATGACTTGAGAAAGAAGTCCTTTAAAAAGGGATGTAGAAATCACAAGAAAAGAAACAAGCTACAGACCAACATCCCTTATAAAGAGATGCAAATCAAATCCAGAAACATATAAAAAGGGTTATATACTACAAATATGTGGGATTTATCCCAGAATTGCAAGATTGATTCAACATTTTAAAAAATTAACGTAATCCATCATATTAATAAAATGGTACCTGGCCTTCATTTTATTAATAAAATAACCACCAAAATAGGTGCAGAAAAAAGCATTTGATAAAAATCCAATACCCTTCATGATAAAGGCATTCAACAAACTGGAATAAAAAGGAACTTCCTCAGCCTGATAAAGGGTATCTATAAAAAACTCACAGCTAAGATCATACTTTATGGAGAGAGACTGCATGCTGTCTTCCTAAGATCAGGAATAAGACTGCTTTTGTCACTTTTACTCAACATTGTACTTAAGGTTTTAGCCATGACAATTAGGCAAGAAAAGGGAAATAAAAGTTAACATGATTGGAAAACTATCTCCATTTGCACATATGAATTTGTATACAGAAAATTCTAAAAAGCCACTAAAAAAAATAGAATACATAAGTTCAGCAAAATTTCAGGATAAAAAGATCGATATCCAAAAAGAAAGGCAGAGATAAATTTGGCAGAAAATTATAAAAAGTCAAAAAGCAAATAAATGGTGAAACTGGAAATAAGAGCTAGAATACCTTATCTTTACTATTTGATATTAAATGTTGCCCAGTATCTATAGCAATGTTGAGTTGGAAGTTAAAGGTAGATATAAAGACCCCATGCAAGTTAATTAAAAAACACCCACAAGTGTAGATTAGAAAGAATGAGGGATGAGTTATAAAGAAAATATATAAGATACATTAGCAGTCAAACAGAAATAATACTCCACAGGTTACTAGATACTAGAATACAGACTGACCTATCAGTCATGGAAGATTCTTTAGAAAAAAGATTAGATGGTAGGGATGGATAAAATAAATTAATTTTGATTAAAATATATATATATATATAAATTCAAGAAGTTTAATCTTTTAACTTTGGTGATAAATAGGTCACCACTGTAAACCTTCCTAAGCGTTGTTTTTTGGATAATATGGAAATAAAAGAGCATAGAAGAGTATGAAATAAAGTAGATTTCATTGGTATAAAGACAAAATAGGAATAGAGGCAATACACATACATGAAATACTTGTAGTTTCAAAAGCAAAAAGAGAGGCTGAGAAAATCAGTAATTAAAGAAATAATCACCAGAAGCTTCTTAAAGACAAAGCAGGCCGGGCGCGGTGGCTCACACCTGTAATCCCAGCACTTTGGGAGGCCGAGGCAGGCAGATCACCTGAGGTCAGGAGTTTGAGACCAGCCTGGCCAAATGGCAAAACCTGTCTCTACTAAAAATACAGAAATTAGCCAGGCATGGTGGCAAGCGCCTATAATCCCAGCTAGTTGGGAGGCTAAGGCGAGAGAATCGCTTGAACCTGGAAGGTGGTGGTTGCAGTGAGCCGAGATTCTGGGTGACAGAGTAAGACTCCATCTCAAAAACAAAAACAAAAACAAACAAACAAACAAAAAAGACAAAGCAGACATGAGTATGCCTACACAATGTGGAGTTCCAGAAAAACAAAAATTCTATCATGAAGGAAAAAGGAGGTGAAGAGAGTTGAGAAAGAAAGGTCAAAGGTAGATTGGAAAAAATTTATTCAGAAAAGTAAAAATGGGCCTTTAGGCCTTAAATATATAATACATAATTAAAGAAATGTGACATTAATTAATATTTAACATAAACTATTAAGGCCTCCTAAATGTTACTAAAAATAAATGCATCAACTTGTGGTTAAATATGATAGGTTGAGCACATTTAATTACCTCTGGTTCTCTTAAAACTTCACCATGAGGATAAAAAAATAAAAAAAGAACAAAAAAATGGTAAAAAAGTCAACATGAGAGGGAAGATTGACACAAGTTTGGAAGATGGAAAAGGAGATGAATGAGTGGTAACTGATTTACCAGAATTAAGAATCTGAAACCCAAGCGATGAGGAAACCCATTCTCAGAAACTCTCAGGAAGTAGACCTACCAGCTAACCCTGAATGTGGGAGTACAGGATGAGGCTGAAAATACAGGCTATCAGGAGTAGTTTAATTCTGAAATCTCTTTAAAAGTTGCAAACTTCAAAATGCCCCTCATTTATTGGAGTAACAGCTGGAAGGCTAGTAGGCTGAACCAGACAGAATCTGGTCTCCACAGACAGCTGAACACAGAAGTAAGGCAGCACACTAAAAACAGATTTCCAATGGCCAATTCTAGCAGTCATAAGCAGCAGAAATATTACCTGCTGGGCCTGTCAGCCCATTACCTTAAGGTGTGGCCCACTGAATCAATAGCTTCTGATAAGCATATTAGTGGTTTTTTTTTTTTTTTTTATAGACAGGGTTTCACTCTTGTTGCCCAGGCTGGAGCGCAGTGGCACAATCTTGGCTCATTGCAACCTCCATCTCCTGGGCTCAAGTGATTCTCCTACCTTAGCCTCCCAGGTAGCTGGAACCACAGGCACGCACCACTGCACCTGGCTAATTTTTGTATTCCAGCTAATTTTTTATTTTTTGTAGAGATGGGGTTTTGCCATGTTCTCCAAGCTGGTCTTGAACTCCTGGGCTCAACTGATCCACCCCCCTTGGCCTCCCAAAGTGCTGGGATCCCAGCCTTTCGTTTTTGTGTTTGTTTGTTTATTTATTTATTTGTTTGTTTTTGAGACAGGGTCTCATTCTGTTGCCCAGGCTGGAGTGCAGTGGTGTGATCACGGCTCACTGCAGCCTCGACTTCCTGGGCTCAAGTCATCCTCTCACCTCAGCCTCCCGGACAGAGCACTTTTACACTTGAAATGATAGCCAAAGATTAGCATCCATTTGAGGATCACTCCTTACATAAAAGGCAGAATCTGAAACAAATTATAATCAGTTCTGCTGTAACACTGTCTTGAAAAACACAAATTTATCCCGATGCAACTGATAAAATGAGGGACAATTTAAGCGTAATCAAAACTTTGCTCAAATTTTGCCCAAACCTCAGTTACTAGCTATCTCAGTTCACCATGTGTTATGAGTCACACTCATCCACGTCTGGTATTACAACCTTCCCTCTGATTTCAGATAACCTTCCTTCTAACACTTCACAGTAACACATAAGCTGCAACCCTTCTGATGCCTATCTTCCACAGGCAAACTTCAGGTCTTTTCCAGATAAGTGCCATATTTATTGCAGTATTTGCGTATTCATGAACAATTTGGCAAGTGCTGCTTTTATTAGGTTCCTATCTTTTAAAAAATGTATTATTAGGCCGGGTGCAGTGGCTCACGCCTGTAATCCCAGCACTTTGGGAGGCTGAGGTGGGAGGATCACCTGAGGTTGGGAGTTCGAGATCAGCCTGACCAATATGGAGAAACCACGTCTCTACTAAAAATACAAAATTAGCCGGGTGTGGTGGCGCATGCCAGTAATCCTAGCTACTCGGGAGGCTGAGGCAGGAGAATCGCTTGAACCTGGGAGGTGGAGGTTGTGGTGAGCCGAGATTATGCCATTGCACTCCAGCCTGGGCCACAAGAGTGAAACCCCATCTCAAAAAAAAAAAAAAAAAAAAAAGAAAGTATTATTAATGTTTTTGTGTTCTACCCCAATCCCATTCTCTCATAAACCCTGTGGCTTTAACTAATCAATTTTGCATTATGCAGTGAATTTTAGGAATGCATATATCACATTATAGCAGAACTCATTGTTCTGGAAAATGCACTACAAGCAAAGATAATACAGGGGGCAGAAGAAGACTTCAATTGACTGTCATTAATATACTAGGGAAGTACAAGAACAGATTGTGCTCAAGGAATAGGATAAGAGGCAATTTTAAAAAACTATCCAGAGAATACCAAAATATTAGAAATTAAAAATACTATAGCAGAAATAAATCTAAAGATACTGAAAAGATAAACCAGAGGCATTCTACCAGAAAGTAGAATTATAAAAACAAATAAAAACTGAAAATTGAAGAGAATTAAAGGGTCAATATAAGTGGTATGACATGCAAATAGTTAAGTTTCAAAACAAGGGAAACACAGAAAGACATGTTATCAAAAAAAAAAAAAAAAAAAAAAAGAAAATTTCCTAGAATTGAAGGCCATGTGTTTCTAGGCTGAAAAGACTCACAGAGTTAACTGCCAATGAAACAAAACATAAAAAAGGAAAAACCAACACCAAGGTACACCATCATGAATTTCACAACTATTGCATAAGGAGATCCTAAAGCTTCCAGAGATAAAACAACAGATCATACATAAATAATTGGGAATCAGAATGGAACTGGATTTCTCTAACAGCAATACTGGAGGCTAGAAAACAATAAAATCCCTTAAAATTTCTGAAGATTTCAATCTGGAATGCAATACCAGCTAAATTATTAATCAAGTGTGAAAAGAGAATAAAGATATTTTCAGATATGTCAAGTTTAAAAACATTTTCCTCTCATACATCCTTTCTCAGGAAGTTGTTAGAAGATATACAGCACCAAAAGACAATAAGCCACAGGTAGGAAGCACATGGGATGCAAGAAAGAGGAGATCCAAAACAGGAGAGAGGTAAAGGAATTTCCAGGGTGATGGTAAAGGGAAGTCCAGAGTGACAGTTGAGAAGCAAGCCCAGAAAGAATAAAAGAATAATCCAATTGAAGCAGAAAGGTGGAAGCCTCCAAAAACACTGTCACCAAAAAAAAAAAAAAAGAAAAAAAGAAAAAAGAAAAAAAAGGAAGGCAGGGAGGAAGAAAGGAACTCCTAGATTACCTGATATGTTTGAATATGTAGACAGATGCTGCACATATTATCAGAGACTTGTTTGTGGCATATGGAAATTAAGGAAATGAAAAAACAGAGCAATTAACTCTTGGAAAAACAAAATATATAAGAAGGGAAATGTAATTATGGTATTATAGAACACACCCATAGAACTGAGAATTAGTGAACAACATTAAAACAATCATAAGAATGTTAATAAAAATATTTATTAAATCCCAAATTGTGATATGATAATATTAGGGGGCTATGGAGAAGCAAAGTGGATATGTGTCTGGGTATGTGTGTGTGAAGAGTAGTGTAAGAGCTATGTCTTTATATTCCATAGTAGATAATGTCTAAAACTCAAGAATAAGAAAGAATATCAAATAGAAATATAGTGGTAAATAACAAAAGAAACAACTTAGGGTTTAAAAACTGGGAACAGCTAGGAGTGGAGCAAAGGAGTGTTGTTTTAGGTATAAGTGTCATAATATCTTGTTAATCTTTGCACATGTATTACTTTGATAATAACAAATTAGAGAAACAAAATATTAGGATCATTTTCACCTGTCCAAGCTCTTCGTTCAGATCGGAAGTATTGACTTGAGCTTTCTGATCTGATTCTTCGTGATACAGATCAAGATCCCAGCCAATAAAAAATGATCCAAGAAATTTCTGCATTTCAACTGTCACATATAATGAAATTGGAATGATGAAATTGTAGAGAACCAAAAAAGCAAGGAAGTCTGAAATAAATCTCAGAATCTAGAAAAAAGGAAATAATTGTTTGATAAGAAAAAATACACTAGAATTTCTTCAGTATTATTGATGAAAATTACCAGAAAGTTTCATGTCTACATAGACTATCAACTATATTCTGAGGTAAATAGTCTCATGAATTGAAATCCATTTATTGAATTGTCTAACATTACATTTCCTCTGGTTATTGTATTGCTCATTAGAATCTTGATGAAGTAAATGATGAAAACGTTAAATTCAAATAAGTTAATTTGTTACTTTCAGAAGCTAACAAAAAGCCTGGTATGACTGAAACTACCTTTGGCAAAATTATAATATCTGGAGTGTACTTATCTCATTCTACTATTACCCTTCAAAATCAGATAACTACTAGAAGTTGAGTGTAACTTTACAAAGTTATAAAATAATTGTGAGGCTAAAAGTGCTAGAAATTAAAACTCTTAAGTACAGATTACATAGGAATAGCCTATTTTAATGGCTTTAGTGGTTTCATATTTCAACATGCATTTGTGAAAGGAAATGTACCTAATTGTGAATGATATTAAAAATATGACCCTGTGATTATTTGCTTTATAGTCTCTTGAGATCCAAATTTGTCTTCCAATACATAGATTTTAATCTAAAGTGAAATTTGGAGAACAATTATTTACCAAAATTATAGGTTAAATTCTCTTGGTAGTCCATGTTTAATCAATTTAAAACATACGACATAATTTGTATATTAGTTCATATTAAGACTGATAATAAGCATCCTTGAATTATTAAGACAAAATGAAAAATACATCCATTTACTCTTTGATTCATTTATAAGACATAGTAAATGGAAGAGAAAACTGAGTTTGTAGTATTATTAATGTGAAATGCAAAGATAGACGGATTTAAAATTTTGTGACCTCTTTGAACTATTCAAGTCAAGCCATAGGGAATACAACTTTTTATGCCGTAAACTACAAAAAGCTATCAGTACAAACACGCTGGCTTCTCTGCATCTGCAATGCCATTTTTGTCACCCTTCAGTACCAACGATTTTAGGATTATAGTGGTCTCTCCTATCAGAAGTTGCTACCAAAGCACTAACTGTGCCAAATAATAGTTTCCTTTATGACACAGTCAATAACACCATAAAATACCTTACTGCTATTTCTTTGATGTTCTGTTTTTTGGTTATACCAAGGTTCATCCCATTTTTCTTCAGTTTGCCATGTATACTTCAAGATAGTGCTGATGACAGCTTCAGATATAAGAATTACTAGATAAATTATCAAAAATGTATTCATTGACCTAAAGGAAGAAAAAGAGAATATAAAACATACAAATCATTTATTACTATATTCATTTGCTTGAAAATTAGTACTTGTATTAGAGAGGATATTAAAACACAGAAAGTACTACTGTAGCTATTTTAAAACACACAGTTTTTGTTTTCAAGAAATAACCATTAAATAGAATTTATTTACTAGCAATAAAAGAACCAATACACACAGGTTACAAGCCTATTTAATATAGCCATGTTACCATTCAAAATGCTTATAGTAAGTGACGGTTTTAAGTCAGTTATTTTTGCCATAAGTAATTATTCTAAGTTGTTTTTTTTTTTCACATTTTCAGCACCCATCTTAAGTGTAATAGCTAAAAATAACATTTGTATAGCATTAAAATTTTATAAAATGTTTGTCACATCTACTACCTTACCTAATCTATATGAAAACCCTTAAAGGGGAAATTATTACACACTTTTAACTGACAAAGCCCAAAGCCCAAAAATAATTCTGTAAATTTCCCAAAATCACACAAGTCAGGAATTGACTTCAGAATCCCTCTTCTCTTTACTAGGTAAGCCTAATGCCACATGTCTTTGATTTTAAGTTTAAAAACATATATTATTAATACAATTAAAGGAACTCATCATTGTAAATGCAAGTGTATACAAAACAAGCGATGTTATAATGAACTCTCACATCCAACAGATATTGAGGGAAAATGCAAATCACAAGCTTTGTAAAAACCCTTAAAAGATTGAAAAATGCCTGAATTCTGATTTTTCTCCCTAGGCCTTCCATAATTTAACCTAATCTTACCTATGGAATAAGTCGATTCCACCATGTTCCAATGTAAACTCTATATATTCTGCAGTGACAGTAAATAAGGAACATAAGAAAGGAACTGGCTTTTGTTTGGTTATTATGTGTTAGGCATAGTATTCAGCACTTCACCTACAGTACTGCTAGCACTTTTATACATGAGAACACACGGATCAAGAGAAGAAAAAAACTGGTCCAAAGCCCCACAGAGCTAGTAAGGAAGGGATATGCCATTCAAATCTACATCTGTATGACTCTAAATTTTGACCTCTTTTCACTAAACTAGTCATGTCTCCTTGCGGCAACAAAATGCCTGGTTTATTTCCATCTTTCTTTGCTCATGTCTATCCTCATCAGACATATTCTCCTTTTTCCTGACATTATTAACCTATTTTTCAAAATTTAACTCAAAATCCATCTCCTTCCTAAAGTCTGTCCTAATTACATTGGTTTACATTCAACTTCCCCTTATTTAAATTTAAAACTAGTACCACAGCCCTTATTACCTAATTTTTTTACTGTGCATTAAACTTTCAACTTGATTGAAATCCCCAAAAAGAGATTGAATTTTATCTCAGAAAACCTACTACAGCAACAGATACGCAAAAAAGCTGAATAAAGATTTCTAGGACATTGGGCTGTTGCCAGTTTTTTGCTGTAACAAATAAAGTGGCTATGAACATTTCTGCTTGAGTTTTTGTGACACCATAAAATTCATTTATCTGAGTTAAATGCCCAAGAGTGCAACAGCTGGGTCATATGGTAAACACATTTAGTTTTATAAGAAACTTCCAAACTATCTTCCAGAGTGGGTTTACTATTTTTAATTCCCACCAACAACATATAAGAGATTCAGTCTCTCCACCCCCTAGCCATTTAGTATTATCACTATTTTTATTTTAACTATTGTAATGGGTGTGGTGATATCCCAATGTGGTTCTAATTTGCTTTTTCTCAAATAGGTAATGATGCTGAGTATCTTTCAATGTGCTTGTCATCTGCAGCTTTTCTCTGGTGAAATATGTATTATGCATTTGGTGAAATATGAAATATGTCTTTTGCTCATTTTCTAATTGGATCACTGAATTACTGTTGAGTTTCAGCACTCTTTATGTTTCCAAACGTAAAGCCTCTGAAAGATTTGTGGTTTGCAAATATTTTTCCCCAGTCTGTAGCTTGTCTTTTCATCCTTTTAAGAGGTTTTTCACAGCACCAAAGTGTTTAACTTTGATTAACTACAACTTATTAATTTTTTTGATTGAGGAATTACACTTTCAGTGTCATGTCTTCTAGCTCTTTGTCTAACACTAGGTCCTGAAGATTCTGTTTTCTTCTAAAAATTTTATAGCTTAATGTTTTACATTAAATCTATGCTTCAGTTGAATTAATTTTTACACACAGTGGGGGTTTGGGTTTGTTTTGCTATGGATATCCAATTGTTCTAGCACCATTTGTTGAAAAAGATTATCCTTCCTCTATTGTATTGCTTTTGTGTTGTTGCCAAAAATCAACTGGGCCTATTTGTGTTGGTCTGTTTCTGGGGTTCTCTATTGTGTAACACTGATCTATGTACCTATTCTTTCACCAACACCAAATTGTCTTGATTACTGTTGCTTATATAGTAAGACTTAACATCAATAGCAACTCTTCCCACTTTTTCATTTTCAAAACTGTTCCTTTGCTTTTCTATCTAAATTTCTGAATAAATTTTCTACTTCTACAAAAAAACTTGCTGAGATTTTTATAGAAATTGCATTATACCTATTAATTGATTTGGGAAAACTGGCATCTTTACTGAGTCTTTCAACCCATGAACATGATATATTGTTCCATTTATTTAGTTCTTTGATTTCTTTCCTCAGTGTTTTGTGATTTTCAGCATAAAGATTTGTATGTATTTTGTTAGATGTGTACCTAGGTTGTTCTTTCTTTGGGGAGCAACTGTAAGTGGCATTGTGGTTTAAATGTTAATTTCCCTTTGCCACTGATGTTTCTGTTCTAATGTAAGTATTTAGTGCTAGAAATGCCTATACTGCTTCAGCTGTATCCCACAAATTTTGATATACTGTATTTTCACTGATATCCAAGTATTTTTTAAAATTTTCTTTAAGATTTCCTCTTTGACCCTTGGATTATTTAGAAGAGTTCCAGTTGTTTCGAATCTTTACCAGTACTGGGAACATTTAGTCTTTTCAATTTTTACCATTCTAGTAAGTCATGCATTTGTATCTCCTTGTAGTTTTGATTTGCATTTCTCTCATGAGCAATGATGCTGTATACTTCTTTATGTGCTTATTGGCCATTTAAGTGTCTACCTTTCACCTTTTCCCCATTTTTAAAATTGGCTTGTTTCTCTTTTCATTGTCGATTTGTAGGCAGCTTTTTGTGTATGTGTGTTTGTGTGTGTGTGTACACAAATGATGTATGTATCATTATATACTCAGGATACAAGTCTTTGGTCAGATATGTTTTCAAATATTGTCTCCCAGTTCGTAATGTGCAGGTTCATTTCTTTAAATGTTTAGCCTGATGAGCAGAAGTTTTTAATTTTGAGAAAGTCTAATTTATCAATTTTTTATTATATTTGTTGTATCCTAAGAAATCTTTACCTACTCTAAGTCATAAAGATATCTTTCTAAGTTTTCTTCTAAAAGTGTTTTTTGTTTTGTTTTGTTGTTTTAGACGGAGTTTTGCTCTTGTTGCCCAGGCTGGAGTGCAATGGCATGATCTCGGCTCACCATAACCTCCGACTCCAGGGTTCAAGTGATTCTCCTACCTCAGCCTACCAAGTATCTGGGATTACAAGCATTCACCACCATGCCCAGCTAATTTTTGCATTTTTAGTACAGACAGGGTTTCTCCATGTTGGTTAGCATGGTCTCAAACTCCCGACCTCAGATGATCTGCCTGTCTCGGCCTCCCAAAGTGCTGGGATTACTGGCCTGAGCCACCACGCCCGGCTCTTCTAAAAGTTTTATAATTTTAGCTTTTATATTTAGGTCTATGACTCATTTTCAAAACTTTCTGGAGTACAGCATAAGGTAGAAGCTAAGTTTCATGTTTTTCTCATTTGAATATCCAACTGCTGCATCATTTGTAGAAAATACTAACTTTTTTATTGAATTGACTTGTTGCTTGGTTGAAAATCAACAAACCCACACATGAATGGTCTACTTCTCAACTCTCTATTTTATTCTATGTTAATACCACACTGTAATTACTGTAGCTTTATATTAAGTATTAAATCAGGTAAGGTAAATCTTTTAGCTTTCTTAAAGAGACTGTTTTTGCTGCGCATCTGAATATGCATTTTGGCTACTGCATTTCAATATACACTTTAGTATTACCTTTTCAATTACTACAAAAAGATTGCTGTGATTTTGAGACTAAGGGAATCTATACAGTAATTGATAGCTTAACAATACTGAGCTTGACAATCTATTAATGTGATTTTTCCATTTATTTAGGTCTTAATTTCTCTTGCCACATTTTGTAATTTTCATTATAGAAATCTTGCACAAGTTAAAAAAAAAACTTATTCCTAAATATATTATGCTTTTTGACACTACTATAAAAATAATTTTTTTAAAATTTCATTTTCTGTTTCTTACTATTATATAGATATAAAAATGATTTATCAGCCGGGCACACGGGCTCATGCCTGTAAACCCAGCACTTTGGGAGGCCGAGGCAGGCAGACCACGAGGTCAAGAGATCAAGACTATCCTGGCGAACATGGTGAAACCCCATCTCTACTAAAAAATACAAAAATTAGCTGGGTGTTGTGGCACGCACCTGTAGTCCCAGCTACTCGGGAGGCTGAGGCAAGAGAACTGCTTGAACCCAGGAGGCGGAGGTTGCAGTGAGCCGAGATCATGCCACTGCACTCCAGCCTAGTGACAGACTGAGACTCTGTCTCAAAAAAAAAAATAAATTTCTCTTCATTTACCTTGTATTCTGAGACCAACTTGCTTATTATAGTTTTCTTGTTGAATACTTATGCCTGTTTATATGAAAAATCATGTGTCTTCCAGTAGGACAACTTTACTTTTTGCTTTCTAGTACTTCTGGTTTTTAAATCCTTTAACTTGTTGCACTGCATAAGGCTTCCAGAATAATGTTAAAAAGTAGTGAGTTTGGATACTCTAGGTACAAGTCCTTTACAAGATATGTGCTTTGCAGACATTTTCTCTGATCTATGGCTTGTCTTTTTAAATTTTTTATTTTAGTTTCTGGCATCTTCATAACATAAACAGTGCCTTTTTAAGTGCATTTCAATGAAGTTTAAGCTGTCAATTTTCGTGGTTCCTTTTTCATACATTTCCCATCTAAGAAATCTTTACTTAACCCAAGGTCACAAAGATTTTCTCCCATGTTTTACAGATTTAGTTATTATGCTTAGACCTTACACTTTGGGTTAGTTTTTGCGTATGTGGGAGACGGGTAAGGGTAAAGATTCAATTTTTGACATACAGACGTCCAGCTGTTCTAGCACCATGTGTTAAAAAGGCAGAGCTTTAGTGTGCAGACTTTTTAAAATAATAACTTAAAGCTATTTGACAGACTTATGGTTATTTAGACTTTATTTCATCCTGTGCCAATTTGGTAAGTTACCTGTGTTTTCAAAGAATCTGCCCATTTCATCTAAGTTGTAAAAGTCAGTGACATAAAGTTGTTCATAATAGTTCCTTATTATCCTTGGATATGTGTAGGCTCTATGGGGCTATCCCCTCTTTCATCCCTGACATTGGTAATTTTTTACTTTTCTTCTCTTATACCACTTCTCTTTTGCTTAATCAGTTAATCTCAGCAGGAATTTATCAACTTTATAGCTAGAAATTTCCCTCTAAGCTGCTGGGCTTTGCCTTGAGTCTGCAAATGTAGATATGTTGGGTTTAAATTACCATTCTATTTGAAGAAATTTAAATTTCCTTTGTGATTTCTCCTTTGACCCATGAGTCAGTTAAGAGAGTTGTTTTTTAATTTCAAAATATTTGCAGATTTTGTTATTGATTTTTAATCCAATTCCCTCATTGTCAAAGAACACACTTTGTATGATTTCAATCTTTTGGGATTTGTTTTATGGCACATCATATAATCTCTCTAGATGAACTTTCCACGTATAATTATGGAACTATTCTGGTTTTCAGTTTTCATAGGCTTATAATATACACAGTGTATCTTTTGATGTCAACCTATTTATATCTTTATATGTAAACTATATTTCTTCTAGGCAGCATGTAGTTGGGTCTGGCTCTTTTATCCAATCTGACAATCTCTGACTTCATTAGACTGTTTGATGCATTTACATTTCATGTAATTTTTGGTCAAATTTAGGACCACCATTTTGCTATTTGTTTTCTATTTGTGTCATTTGGTTTTCTGTTTCGCTGTTCTTCCTTTCTAGCTGTTTACAGTGTTTATCAAACATTTTAATATTCAGTTGCTCTAACTTACTAGCTATAAATCCTTGCCTTATTGTTTTTAATGAAAGCTCCAGAGATGAGAATATGCATCTTCACCTTATTGTAATTTATTTATAGATGCTACTGTATTACTTCATGTAAAATGTAGGACCTTTGTAACAGTTCATTTACAGCCCCTCATCATCTTTTGTGCTCTGTTTATATAAGAGAAAAAGAAAGCTTAAAATTAATCATTTGAGTTCATCTGGCACCATAAGAAGTTAAAGAGGAACAATGAGACCCAACCTGAGAAGAAACAGAGGAAATTAAGAAGATGTGAGCTGAAGCCAATGGAAAAGAGAAAAAAAATACACAAAATTAAAGCCGAAAGTTGGTTCTTTGAAAAACATGAATAAAGTGTCTTTTTTTTATTTTTTGAGATGGAGTCTTGCTCTGTCACCCAGGCTGGAGTTCAGTGGTGCGATCTCGCCTCACTGTAACCTCAGCCTCCTGGGTTCAAGCAATTCTCCTGCCTCAGCCTCCCAAGCAGCTGGAACTACAGGCGCACACCACCACACCCAGCTAATTTTGCATATTTAGTAGAGACAGGGTTTTGCCATGTTGGCCAGGTTGGTCTTGAACTCCTGACCTCAAGTGATCCGCCCACCTCGGCCTCCCAAGGTGCTGGGATTACAGGTGTGTGCCATGAATGAGTGTCTTTCTGTGCTTGCTTGCATCACTTAACATAATGATCTTCGGTTACATCCATGTTGCTGCTAATGACACGATTTCATTCTTCTTATGGCCAAACAGTATTCCATTGTGTAGGTATGTATACATTTTTTTATCCATCCATCTGCTGATGAACTGTTAGATTGAATCCTTATCTTTGTTATTATGAATAGTGCTGCAATAAACATGCAAGTGCAGATATTCCTTTGATATACTGATTTCTCTTCCTTTGGATAAAACCCAGTAGTGGGATTGTTGGACCATATGGTAATTATGTTTTTAGTTTTCGGAGACATCTCCAGACTGTTTTCCACAGTGGCTAGCCTAACTGACATGCCCACCAACACATATAAGAGTTTCCTTTTCTCCATATCCTTGCCAGCATCTATTGTTTATTTTTTTATTTTTGTCTTTTTAATAACAGCCATTCTGGCTGGCAAGATGACATCTCATCGTGGTTTTGATACACTCTTGTTTTTTGTTTTGTTTTTGAGATGGAGTCTCGCGCTCTGTTGCCCAGGCTGGAGTACATGGCATGATCTCAGCTCACTGCAACCTCTGCCTCCTGGGTTCAAGCAATTCTCCTGCCTCAGCCTCCTGAGTAGCTGGGACTACAGGCACACGCCACCATACCCGGCTGATTTTTGTATTTTTAGTAGTGACAAAGTTTCACCATGTTGGCCAGGCTGGTCTTGAACTCCTGACCTCAAGTGATCCTCCTGTCTTGGTTTCCCAAAGTGCTGGGATTACAGGTATGAGCCACTGCACTCAGCCTTGAGTTGATTATTTCTTTGGTGAAAGACAGGGATCCAGTTTCATTCTTCTGCATGTAACTATCCAATTTTCCTAGCACCACTTACTGAAGAGGATGTCCTTTCCCCAGTGTCCTCTGTTGTTTCTGATAAGAACCGGTTATCACTCATATTGTTATTCACTTACATGTGAGGCATTTCTCTTTGGCTCCTTGAAACATTTTCTTTTTCTCTGGATTCTGGTATTTTGACCATCATGTGCTTTGGGGTGGTTTTCTTTGCATTTTTCCTGCTTAGAGTTTACTGATCTTTGTAGTGTAGGCTGAAACTTTTTCCCCAAATTTTAGAAATTTTCAGACATTATTGTTTCAAATATTTTTATTCTGTCCTTTTTTCTCTTTATTTGGGAATCAATTACACATATGCCAAACAGCTTAATATTATCCCACATGGCTCTGAAGCTCTGTTCATTTTTCGTAATCCTTTTTCCTCTCCATTTTTCGACTGAATAATTTGTGTTTTCTTCAAGTTCACTGGTCTGACTGATTCAGTCTGGTGTTGAGCCCACCTAATGATGTTTCCATTTTAGTAATTATGTTTTTCAAGTCAAGAGTTTTCATTTATCTGCTGAGTTTTCCCATATGTTCATTCAAATTTTCCTTTAGGCCCTTGAACATATTTATAATAAATTTATAGTATCTGCTTTAAAGTTCTTGTCTGCTAAACGCAAGATGTAGATCATTCTGGAGAGTTTCTATTGAGTGCTTTTTCTCTTATGGATGAAATACATTTTCTTCACCTTCTGCTTATTTTTTATTGCAGACTGGACTTTATAAATAATACATTCTAGACAGTCTGTATTCTTTTATGTTCCTCAGAAGAGTGCTAATTTTTATTCCAGTAGGCAGTTAATTTCACCTGGTTGAACAAACTATATCTCCAATGCAATGAGCAGCAGTAAAATTCTCTGTTGAGTTCTTTGTCTCCTTTGCACATGCATAGTTCTAGCAGTCAGCCAAGGACTTGGGCAGAATTTATGTGCAGTTTTTAGAGTTAATTCCCTTCTGTAGCTTACCTCTCATTGCTTACAGAAGGGAATTAATGCTAATCCCCTTACATTATTTTCCCCTAACTTTCCAGCTGCTCTTCCAGCTATTAACCTTGTCCTCTGATACTTCTATCCAGTAAAGTTCAGACTTTTTGATGTTCCAAGCAGCACATAAACTGGGGAGTGTCCTCAGGCAAAAAGCTACACTCTAAAATTTTCCCCCTTGCTGCTATCATCTTTCAGGATTACACTCCCTGCCCATTTCTATTTGATTCAGGTTTGTCTCCAATGTTTTCAAATAGTTGTTTATTTAAAAATTTTTTTTTCAGTTTTAGAACTGTAATCTGCAGAAGCGTTAGTCTGATTAAGTGTTTCCACCATTTATTCAATAGTATTTATTTTAAAAGTCATACTATAGAGCATCTACTATATGCTCAATACTGTGCAAAATGTTACTTGTATGTAAAAATATAAGAAACGATCACTGTCCCCAAGGTTATTATCCTGTTTACTTAATATATATATTTTTATATAAATATTTTATACCAAATGAATAAAAAATGTATAGTTATAATTACATATAAATAAATGAAAACAGTTTTCTTACTTTTCTACTGCAGATCGTTTCTGTGATTTGCTCTTGTAATTTAATGCCATCTTAGTTTCCATTCCAGTGTATATAGCAACACCTGTAAAATAAAACAAAATTGTCTCAAAATAATCCTCTAGCATGTTTCATAAGAAATAAATATATTTACCAGCATGAAAGCTTTTAGTGTACTGCCTGACAGTTGTTATAATTTTGCTTTTCTTTAAGTGTTTTCAGAGTTTTAAAAGGCTTTCTGAGACCAATTTTGGGAAGCCCCAGTCAACTGGCTAAATGGGGGAGGGCATGGATCTTGTTCCTGAGTTATAACAGACATCTGAATGAAAAATGTATTACTTGAATTGGAATTGATAGAGGAAAGGAATCTGGAAAGATAAAAGTGTCAGGGAAGGCCATTACAAATGGAGCAGTGTTAACAAAGACAGATATGGAAAACCTCACTTCCTGTTAGGTTGGGTCAATGGATTGTGGCCACAGTGTGAAAAGCCCTGAATGCTGGAATCGGGGGTCTAGACATTATTCCATAAGCATCGGCAAGATAATATGGAGGTCTATCAGAGTAAATCAAGTAAGCACACGGAAAGTGCTATTTAAAAAATGTGTGCCTACTGAATGACTTTGAGATGAGCAAAGATGATGGTAGTAATGGGACTAAAACTGGACAACAAATGGAATTAGGTGAGACCAGCTTATAAAAAAACTTTGCACCTAGACCTTGGTTTGAATTCTAGCTCTGCCACTTATTAGTTCTACATCCTCGGGTAAGTAATTTCTGTGTCTCAATCTTCCCATCTTTAAATGGGAAAAAATACCTCATAGAATTGTGAGGTCTGTATGACAAATTAACAAAATGCCTAACAATTGAGAGATGATCAATAAATGTTCATTCCCACCCCTAAATAGCACAATTTGAAAAGCAATATAGAACCTTTCATGCCCTCTTCCTAAATACTTGTCCTGGAAGTTTTATCTTGACTTATTCCTTAAAGGCAGACTATTACAACTCAAATAGAGATTAGAGAAATGTGGTAAAATAGCCAGAATGATCCAATAGGGAGAGGTGGTACTGAGATAAAACAACAGAAGACAGACCCATCTAAAGGCATTCAAATCCACATTTTCTTTTAAGAGTGTAGAAAATTTGGACCCCATTCATTATGGTTTACTTTAAAGTAAACAGGAGTGACGAAGTTACTACTAGAAAGATGTGTTGGCCAGGTGTGGTGGCTCACGCCTGTAATCCCACCACTTTGGGAGGCCACGGCAGGAGGATCACTTGAGGTCAGGAGTTCAAGACCAACCTGGACAACACGGTCTACTAAAAATACAAAAATCAGCCGGGCATGGTGGCACACGCCTGTAATCTCAGCTACTTGAGAGGCTGAAGTACAGTGGCACGGTCTCAGCTCACTGCAACCCCCATTTCCCGGGCTCAAGCAATTCTCCTGCCTTAGCCTCCCAAGTAGCTGGGATTATAGGTGTGTGCCACCACACCCTGTTAATTTTTTTGTATTTTTAGTAGAGATGGGGTTTCACCATGTTGGCCAGGCTGTTATCAAACTCCTGACCTCAAATGATCCACCCACTTCGGTCTCCCAAAGTGCTGGGATTACAGTTGTCAGCCATCCCACCCAGCCTAATATTTCCTTTAAGAATGTGGATTGGTTTTGTGATTTTAAAAAGTATTTTCCATTGTACTGAATGGTATTCTTGACTTTTTAAAAAATATTGCAGGAAGCTTAATTAATGATCATTTTAAATGGCTATGAATAGTCCAAGTGCATGTACTAGATAGAACCTAACCATTCCCCGACCTTTCCATACTTGACTCTTTTCATTGTTTTGCTATTACAAATACTGTATGGTACCGTATTACAAATAAAATTCACCAATTCAAAATCTGGTGGTTGAATAGTTCATTACTTTCTCTTCTTTGATGCAATTTGCTAACTTGTCTTCCAGGACACTCCCGTCTCTTGGTTTACCTCCTACCTCACTATTCCCTCTGTCTCAGTCTCCTTTGCTAGTTTTTCCTCTTGTCCCAGACTTCTTTCTTTTAGAGTGCCCCAGGACTTGCACTGTTTCCTTCCCTACCTATACCTTTCACTATCTACCCTCACTCCCTTGGTGATCTCACCCAACCTCCTGGCTTTAAAGACTAGCTACGTGCTGCTGACTGTTGGATTTATTTCTCTATCACAGACTTCTTTCCCAAACTTCAGCTGCCTGTTCCACAGTTCCACCTGGATATTTAGTAGAAATCTCAAATTAATAAGCTGAAAACGAAACTGCTAATCTTCCTGAAAGGAAGCTTTTCTACCAGCGGTCTTTCTCATCTCAGTTGATACAGTCCATCCTTCCAATAGCTCAGGCCAGAAATCTTGGAATCAGTCATGACTTCTCACATCTCCTCTCCCTTCACCTTTCTTCACCTCCTTACTCACATCTCACCCCAACCCATCAGAACATTCTGAAGGCTTACCTTCAAAATACATCCAAAATCTGACTATCTTTTCCTAGTTTTGTCTGAACCAGTACCATCTCCTGCCTGGATTACTGCTATTTTATAGTTGGTTCTCACAAAAGCAGTCATAGTGTTCCTTTTTTAATATAAGTCAGATCATGTGACTCTTCTGCTCAAACCCTGTACTGGCTCACTGTGTCACTTAGAGTCAAAGCCCATATCTCTATAACCATCTCTAAGATCTGCCCCCATCCCCCATCCTCGACCTTTCTTCTCTGCCCTGTTTGCTATCCTTCACCCTCTAGCTCATCCTCCACATACACTGACCTCCTTACTTTTCCTTGAACATACCATGTCTACTCCCACCTGGTCACTAGACCTAGCCCTTGTCTGATGCTTGAGTAACACCTTCAAGTCTGCTTAAATCACCTCCTCAGTGAGGCCTACCTTAACTACTTAGTACTGCTCCCTGATCCTTCTTACTCTGTTCTGCTTTTCTGTTTTCACAATACATAATATTTTCTAGTACACTATGTAATTTACTTTTTTATTATGTTCCTTGCTTACCATCTCTCCCACTAGAATGTAAACTGTAGAGCAGGCATCTTTGTGTATTTGTTCACTGATGGATCTCAAGCACCTAGAACAGTATCTGTCATCTTGCAGGCCTTACTGTTTATTTGTTGACAGTTGATAGAGTAAACATTCTTGTATACCCTTTGATTGAATTACGGGTTGAATATCCCTAATCCACAAACTCAAAATCCAAAGTGCTCCAGATTCTTGCCATTTTGAAAACATTTTTTATTCATTACCTCATCATAGCTGGAGTAGAGATAGCAAGAATTCTAAATTTTTTAAAGCTTAAGGACCGATAAGTATTTTAAAATAATTTATAGCAAGAATATTGGACCATTAATATATACAAATGGTTGATTTGTTTCATATATAAGAATGGTTCAGGCCGGGTGCAGTGGCTCATGCCTGTAATCCCACCACTTTGGGAGGCCACGGCGGGAGGATCACTTGAGGTCAGGAGTTCAAGACCAACCTGGCCAACATGGTCTACTAAAAATACAAAAATCAGCCGGGCATGGTGGCACACGCCTGTATCTCAGCTACTTGAGAGGCTGAGGCAGGAGGATCGCTTGAACCCAGGAGGCAGAGGTTGCAATGAGCCAACACCGTGTAACTAACCTGCAGCCTGGGCAACAGAGTAAGACCTTGTCTCAAAAAAAAAAAAAAAAAAAAAAAAAAAAAAAAAAAAGTTTTAAAGTACAGTGTTATATTATAGGATCTAAAAGCCCTGAAGGTTTATTCTAGTTTCTGCTATTAGAACATTCTTATGGATTTCTTTTTAATTGTGGAAAAATATACATATTTACCAGTTTAAAGTGTATAATTCAGTGGCACTTAGTACATTTAAAATTTTGAGAATATTTTCATCACCCCCAAAGAAAACCCTGTACCCATTAAGCAAACTTTCCCCATTCTCCTCTACTCCCCAGCCCCTGGAAACTACTAATCTGTTTTCAGTCTCTATGAATTTGCCTATTCTGGGTATTTCAAATAAATGGAATCACACAACATGTGGCCTTTTATGTCTGGCTTCTTTCATTTAACATAATATTTTCAAGGTTCATCCATATTGCAGCATGCATTAATACTTCATTCCTTTTTATAGCTGAATAATATTCCATTATATGGATATATTATATTTTGCTTATTCATTCATTATCTAATGAACATTGGGCTGTTTCCAACCTTTGGCTATCATCATTAGTGCTGCTATGAACATTCTTGTACGAGTTTTTGTTTGAACACTCATTTTTAGTTACTTTGGGTATACATGTAGTGTGGGATCACTGAGTCATATAATTCTATGTTTAACTTATTGAAGAACTGCCAAAACTATTTTTCAAGGCAGCTGCAACGTTTTACATTCCCATCAGCAATGTACAAGGGTTCCAATTTCTCCACGTCCTCACCAACACTTGCTATTTTCTGCTTGGTCTTTTTTTCTCGATATATGGACTTCTTTATCAGAGAGTCTAACACTGAGAGGTAAGATATAGTACAGGTAACAGAAAAAGAGCAAATGAGAAAGAAGATCTCACAAGCTGCAGACAGTCAGTGGGTAACACAGTAGGCCAAGATACTAAGGGCCATTCCTGAAATGTGAGGAGTTAGCTAACAGCTAAAGGTTATCATCAACTTCACAATTTGCTTATAGTTGACTCAGAGTGTACTATATTAATTTAGATCTCCAAGGCAAGAGCAGTACTTATTCATCCTTTTGATCCAGTCAGTGTATGTTCGAATAGTACCTAGTATATATTCAGATATCAGTAAGAAATTTGAATGAATATATGAATGAATAAATCTGCAGTTATTAATCCAATCTAATAATCATAATGAAATTATAGAAGTGGTTTACTGTACCATGATGCCAGATTCTATTGGTTCTCACTCACCATTACTAGAAGTGTTATATAAATTATCCACCCTCAGTTTCACAAGTATCCATAAAGATAACGTAAGAGCATGGTTCTAGTCTACTATTAAAAAACAGGGATCATCAACAGAACAAAAGTATAATACATGACTACTTTAATACAAACTTTATAAGAAAACTGTCATAAATGATAATTAATAAATTATCTAACCAAAAGACCACAAACATTGTACTTTTAGAAGTACTTCATATAAAGCATTAACACAAATCAATCATTTAAAATGTTTAAATATGTACAAACCAAAAATTTCTTTTGTGTTTTTTAATCTGGCTCCACGAAGCAGGAGACTCTCTGGACCCAGAGGTCTAGGAAAGAAAGAAAATAACCATAAAGCACTGAATATATTAAAAATTCAATTCGATTCTAAAATGGTGTCTTCAGCAGAAGGTACTTAAGCTATAGCTATAATACTGCTTTCATAAAAAAACGAAATCCCAGCTACTATAAAGCTTCCTAGGGGCCGGGCACGGTGGCTCAAGCCTGTAATGCTAGCACTTTGGGAGGCTGAGGTGGGTGGATTGCCTGAGCTCAGGAGTTCGATACCAGCCTGGGCAACATGGAGAAACCCTGTCTTTACTAGAATACAAAAGAAATTAGCCAGGTGTGGCGGCGTGCGCCTGTAGTCCCAGTTACTCAGGAGGCTAAGGCAGGGGAATTTTTTGAACCCTGGAGGCAGAGGTTGCAGTGAGCCGAGATTGCGCCACTGCACTCCAGCCTTGGCAAGAGAGCGAGATTCCATCTCTACAAAAAAAAGAAAAAGAAAAAGAAAAAAAGCTGCCTAGGCCAATCTGATGTTAGTTACTGTAACAACCTGCTTTAAGATTAGTGGCTCAGAAAAATGATTATGCATGTAAATACAGTCACAAAGCCACTAGTTTCAAAATTTTTAAACATAAAATTCAGCAAAATCAAAGAGTAAGCAGTGATTTAAAAATGTGTGGCAGAAGATGAAATTTTAAAATTTTAAAGCAAAGTTAATAAACAGCTTTGAAAGGGAAAATAATTAGAACACAACGTAAACATAAATTGTAGTATGATTTGCATATAAATGCATGAGTTCTGCACAATTAAAATTATACTGAATTATAAAACACAATGTACAAGGTATGTTAGTACTTTTTCTAGGCAAGATTGCACAGTATAACTTGACTACTTGCATTGCATACTTCTTGAAGCCCAGGTCTTCTTGCTGTTTGAATTTCTCTCCATAAAGGAGATATAAAACGACAAGGAATAACTAGAAAGGAAATTGATCTTCTTAGTGATAGCAAAATAAGAATCTTCTATGGATAAGTTAAAAAGCCATTATTTTGTTGCTATTCCTTATACTTTTCTGAAATATCCATACACAGCTATACAAACCAAACAGAATCTGAACCATTTATGAAGATACCTGCAAACCCAAACACTGTAAAAAACTGCAATGAAGCAAGGAGAACCAATACAGTCATATTCGGAGTATACTCCATGGATAGTCCAAAATCAATGTGAAAACTATTTTAGGGGCTATAAAATAGTTCTTTTTCACTCAGTGGTGCCTCTAACAATAAACAGAAATACTTTTAGCTCACATTGGCATGTAAAATTGGGATACAATGACAACTTCAGATTAAAATATAACTCATCAGTTCGGTCAGGTTGTTTTAGTAGAGAACATCGTTCATTTTTTTCAACCATTCTAGGGGCTGAAGTAATGTAACTGCTATTTTCCTTCAGATATTAATGCAATTCAGACTATGTATCCAAACATTTCTCACTATTTCCCTAAAAAAATCAAAATAAACCTAGTCATAGTTATTCAGCAGGGATCCTACACATACAAAGGTCTTGCTGCAGAGTTTACTGAACATGCTCCTATGTTAATGCTTATTAAAAATATGAATCAATGTGAATGTATGGTATTTTTGCTGACTTGTCTTGAGGATTTCATTTAAAAATGCTCATCTCTTTCTGTTAGTGACTTATTTCATGCAGCCAGTACAAACTGAACATGTCCCCAGAAAAGAGGTAGAAAGTCAAATATGATTAGAAACTCAAGAGCTGATTCCAAGACTGATTCCAAATTAGGTTTACGCTCATGAGTAACAATGTAATCATATCCCATCAGCATATCTTTGAACTGACACAAAGCTTTTCATTTAGGAGCCAGAAATTAACCCAAATACTGAGGGAAAACAATCTGAAACAACCAAACAAGAAAAAAAAAAAATCAGAAAAGTAAGTAAGCCATTCTGGATTGACCAGTAAACACTCCAGCTTGCACTGAATGATTCTGAAGTGAAGAAGAGCATAGCATTTATACTTGTTAAACATTATATAAAACATTTTTCATATTCTAGACTTACTAAGCATCGTGGGTTTAAATGCATGAGGAGTGAATAAAAGCAGCTATGTTTCCTTTTAATATTACTACTTAGTATTATTAGAAAAAGAAATACAAAAACACAAATAATTTTACTAAACTATTTTGATATCATTTCATGGGATTTGTTTCATCCTCACTTGCTACTGCCACAAATTACTAGCAGATGAAATGTGAAGTGTTTTAAATTAACCCTTTCCTGGAAAAGTTTGGGTATTAATGGAGAAAAGGAGAAATAACAGATGAGGGTAAATGAATGAATAAATGGGTTACAAGTTGAGGGAAATCTCACATTACATTAACACCTTGAAGGAGGCTCAGAGCAAAAGATTACATTCTCTCTTAGCTCAATAATACCAGATGCCTGAAAGAGTGAAGCTGTATATTTGCTGAGACCATTGCTGCTTTTGGAATCTGAGAAGATTGATAAGAAGCCTGCAAACCTGAGTGACCTTACTCTGGGAGATACTTATCCACTATGATGGACTGGACTAATTATTAACAACTGAATGGGATTCTAGTAATGTGGCAGTATCTTCTGAATTATATTATTCTTTTGATGTAAGGGATTTGTGTTTGAAAACCAGGGGATGGCCTGTGACATTATGATATATACATTAGTTTTCATCCATGGTCCCTGGCTCATAACTCCCACAGCCCTTGTTACAGTCTTGTTATAATGTTGGGTGTGCTCGGCCTCCGGGGCAGGTTTTTGACCTTCTCCTGCCCCCGTTTCACCCCAAGATAGGACTCTACTCTTCCCCCACCTTTCTAATTGTAAGTCTTAAGGCCCTCCCCAGAGAGGGTCCTACTGGGGTACAGAAAGCTGATGTCATGAAGCTTCCATAAAAAACCAAGAGAAGTGGGTTGGGAGGGCTTCCAGAGGTTTCTGGAGAGTTGCATACCCAGGAAGAGCAGGGAAGCTCCACAACCCTTCCCCAATACCTGGCCCTGAGCAACTCTTCACCTGTATGCTTTGTTTACATTTAGTGGTTTATTATAAAGGATATGATAAACCAATAAGAAGAACAAGCAAGCAGTGCTGGGTTGACCACTAAACACTCTAGCTTGCACTGAATGATTCTGAAGTGATATAATAAACCACTAAATATAAACAAAACAAACAAAAAACAACAAAATCAACCCTTTCCCATGATGGGCTGCTTATTTACATAATCTCCCTTTGGAACTTCTAGTCCCTCCCCCAAACAGTTCCCACTTAAAGGTAATTAGATAACAAAAATTCTTACCTTACAATTTCTTCCATTTGTTGGGTTATGATCATTCGTCCCATGAATCTACCAAAAAATTCACCATATTACAAAATTATATAATATCACTTATGATATCAATGGCTGGTTTTTTGCACCATTCTTTTTCTTCTTTTTTTTTTTTGAGACGGAGTCTCGCTCTGTCGCCCAGGCTGGAGTGCAGTGGCGCGATCTCGGCTCACTGCAAGCTGTGCCTTGTGGGTTCACGCCATTCTCCTGCCTCAGTCTCCTGAGTAGCTGGGACTACAGGCGCCCACCACCACGCCCGGCTAATTTTTTGTATTTTTAGTAGAAACAGAGTTTCACCATGTTAGCCAGGATGGTCTCAACCTCCTGACCTCGTGATCTGCCCACCTCGGTCTCCCAAAGTGGTGGGATTACAGGCATGAGCCACTGCACCCGGCCTGAACCATTCTTATATAGGAAACAAAAATCAACCATTTGTATATATTAATGGTCCAATATTCTTGCTATAAATTATTTTAAAATACTTATCGGTCCTTAAGCTTTAAAAAATTTAGAATTCTTGCTATCTCTACTCCAGCTATGATGAGGTAATGAATAAAAAATGTTTTCAAAATGGCAAGAATCTGGAGCACTTTGGATTTTGAGTTTGTGGATTAGGGATATTCAACCCGTAATTCAATCAAAGGGTATACAAGAATGTTTACTCTATCAACTGTCAACAAATAAACAGTAAGGCCTGCAAGATGACAGATACTGTTCTAGGTGCTTGAGATCCATCAGTGAACAAATACACAAAGATGCCTGCTCTACAGTTTACATTCTAGTGGGAGAGATGGTAAGCAAGGAACATAATAAAAAAGTAAATTACATAGTGTACTAGAAAATATTATGTATTGTGAAAACAGAAAAGCAGAACAGAGTAAGAAGGATCAGGGAGCAGTACTAAGTAGTTAAGGTAGGCCTCACTGAGGAGGTGATTTAAGCAGACTTGAAGGTGTTACTCAAGCATCAGACAAGGGCTAGGTCTAGTGACCAGGTGGGAGTAGACATGGTATGTTCAAGGAAAAGTAAGGAGGTCAGTGTATGTGGAGGATGAGCTAGAGGGTGAAGGATAGCAAACAGGGCAGAGAAGAAAGGTCGAGGATGGGGGATGGGGGCAGATCTTAGAGATGGTTATAGAGATATGGGCTTTGACTCTAAGTGACACAGTGAGCCAGTACAGGGTTTGAGCAGAAGAGTCACATGATCTGACTTATATTAAAAAAGGAACACTATGACTGCTTTTGTGAGAACCAACTATAAAATAGCAGTAATCCAGGCAGGAGATGGTACTGGTTCAGACAAAACTAGGAAAAGATAGTCAGATTTTGGATGTATTTTGAAGGTAAGCCTTCAGAATGTTCTGATGGGTTGGGGTGAGATGTGAGTAAGGAGGTGAAGAAAGGTGAAGGGAGAGGAGATGTGAGAAGTCATGACTGATTCCAAGATTTCTGGCCTGAGCTATTGGAAGGATGGACTGTATCAACTGAGATGAGAAAGACCGCTGGTAGAAAAGCTTCCTTTCAGGAAGATTAGCAGTTTCGTTTTCAGCTTATTAATTTGAGATTTCTACTAAATATTCAGGTGGAACTGTGGAACAGGCAGCTGAAGTTTGGGAAAGAAGTCTGTGATAGAGAAATAAATCCAACAGTCAGCAGCACGTAGCTAGTCTTTAAAGCCAGGAGGTTGGGTGAGATCACCAAGGGAGTGAGGGTAGATAGTGAAAGGTATAGGTAGGGAAGGAAACAGTGCAAGTCCTGGGGCACTCTAAAAGAAAGAAGTCTGGGACAAGAGGAAAAACTAGCAAAGGAGACTGAGACAGAGGGAATAGTGAGGTAGGAGGTAAACCAAGAGACGGGAGTGTCCTGGAAGACAAGTTAGCAAATTGCATCAAAGAAGAGAAAGTAATGAACTATTCAACCACTAGATTTTGAATTGGTGAATTTTATTTGTAATACGGTACCATACAGTATTTGTAATAGCAAAACAATGAAAAGAGTCAAGTATGGAAAGGTCGGGGAATGGTTAGGTTCTATCTAGTACATGCACTTGGACTATTCATAGCCATTTAAAATGATCATTAATTAAGCTTCCTGCAATATTTTTTAAAAAGTCAAGAATACCATTCAGTACAATGGAAAATACTTTTTAAAATCACAAAACCAATCCACATTCTTAAAGGAAATATTAGGCTGGGTGGGATGGCTGACAACTGTAATCCCAGCACTTTGGGAGACCGAAGTGGGTGGATCATTTGAGGTCAGGAGTTTGATAACAGCCTGGCCAACATGGTGAAACCCCATCTCTACTAAAAATACAAAAAAATTAACAGGGTGTGGTGGCACACACCTATAATCCCAGCTACTTGGGAGGCTAAGGCAGGAGAATTGCTTGAGCCCGGGAAATGGGGGTTGCAGTGAGCTGAGACCGTGCCACTGTACTTCAGCCTGGGCAACAGAGCGAGACTCTGTTTCAAAAATAAATAAAAATAAAGAAGTATTTAAAAATATGGAAAAGAAAAAGATGATTAAAAATCAGCAGAAATCCTACCACGAGAATATTACTAAATTTTCATCTACAATTCCTCCAGGTTTTTCTTTCTGTAGCTATCAATTATTCTATCTTGTCACCTAATTACCTATTTAGTATATATATACACACATTTATTTATTTTTAAACAATTAGGTTCAGTGGTACATGTGCAGGTTTGTTATACAGGTAAACTTGTGTCACAGAGGTTTGTTGTACAGATTATTTTGTCACTCAGGTACTAAGCCTAGTACCCAACAGTTATTTTTTCTGCTCTTCTCCCTCCTCATATCCTCCATCCTCCAGTAGGCCCCAGTATGTGTTGTTCCCTTGTGTCCATGTGTTCTCATCGGTTAGCTCCCACTTATAAGTGAGGACATGCAGTATTTGGTTTTCTGTTCCTGCGTTAGTTTGCTAAGGATAATGGCCTCCAGCTCTATCCATGTTCCTGCAAAAGATGTGATCTCTTTCTTTTTTGTGCCTACATAGTATCCTATGGTGTATATTTACCGCATTTTCCTTATCCAATCTGCCACTGACAGGCATTTAGGTTGATTCCATGTCTTTGCTATTGCACACACATTATTTTTACATAACTGGGATCATATGAGAGGCCCAACTTTGTATCTTATTTCATTTAATATATTTCAGTATGTACCTATATCATTCAATTCTTGAAAAAGATTTTAAATATCTCTATATATACCTATCTAAGCATTTTCGTACTTGGACATTTAAAATGTTTGCAGTATTTCACATGTAATATATATGAATATATATATAACATATAGCACATATATGTGTTACAAGTACATAATAAAATGAAAGATATAATTTTATATAAATAGTCTCTAACTCCTATGAGTTCCTCAAGGAGGGAAACTATTCCTATTCATCTTATTCACCTATCACAATGAGCACACAGATTTAGCTAAACAGTAATTTGTTAAATGAATGAATGAATAAAAATGGCAATCAAAGATTTTAAATAGTGATATAATTACGAGTTTTCTTTCTGTTATAAAAGCCTGTTGCAATGATTACATTTTACTTATATTTAAAACAAAACATATACTTCCAATAAGAGAAACTGCTTATTTAAAAATTTTTTTTCAAACTTTCTCCCCATATTCCAAGATAATGTAAAAACCATATACCAAAGCATTAGTTACACTTAATCTCATATTGATCTTATGCTTGCTTAGTTCTTAGTTGTCCATTTTCTGGTTTTTAATAATTTTTAAATAATTTGCCATTGCCTCAGACCAGAATATAGCAGCAATATAGAAATTTTAAAATTCTTCATCCTTCACAGTTAAATATGTCTTACAGTCAGTCTATCAAGTGCTTTTTAAGCATATGATTCCAAAGTTTTTAGTTAATTGGCAAATTCTACACTGCATTTGACTTTGATGAAAGTATACAATTTTTATAACATCACATAGAGAAAACCTCCATTATAAAGATGGATCCAAAAAAAAGATACCTAAGAAGTTTGGAAAAGCCAACGGCTAAAGACTTTTGAAACATTTCAACCAACGGGGGCGATATATAATATGACAAGAAGCTGAGGGTGATTTTTACGAAGTGGTTGTAATTTATAGTCTACCACCATTTATTGAGTAAAAATGAACTTAGTTTATTATTTAATTTTTTAGTAATAAAAAGTTGTTTCCATTCCACAGCCCACATATAACTGGCAGGATTACTGAAGATGATCACTGAAGGTATACAACTGAAGATGATCACTGAAGGTATACAACACTGTATTTAGCAAACCGTAATGTTAAAAGAAGTTAGTTCCTCTGTTCCTTTCTCTCCTTTCAGAAACAAGATCTTTAAAAATCTAACAAACTAGAAAAACAGATTTTTTATTTTGTGTTCATCGTGATAGATAAGACGAATAGTAGCTTCTGTCTTTGAGAAACTCATAGCTGTTAAATATAATATTTATAGAAAATTATTTTTTACTTCATTATGTGCTACATATAAGTAAAATACTGAAAACTTTATAAGGTTCTAATTTAAAAGTAGTGTCCTCTAATTTAAAAGTAGTATCCTCTATAGTAGTAAAAACAAAGACATAGTCCCTGGCTTCATGGAGCTTACCAAAAAAATCATTATTTTCTTCTAAGAAAATAATCTTATGTCTACTATAACTACTGTTATAGCTACAAAGTGAGCATGACAGTTCAAAGCAAAATAGAAGGTAATGTGAAGAAACTTGTGAATAAAAACTCTGGCTTTGAACTATTATCCTTTGCTTAGAATTCTAGCAATTTCTGCTCTTAGTTTTTTTTCACCATTAATTGCATCCCCCACCAACCCACCCCACAAATATTGTCTCCAATTAGCTAAAGATTTCATTTTATGTTTATGGTTATTTAAAAATGAGGTCTGTAAGTAGGACTTAAAATAAGTATACTGAACATCACACCATACCTGTATAAGTCTGCTTCTGGTTGCTGGCATTCTATTACAGCTACTAGAGTGTCCAAATTGGCAACTGTTTGTAATAATGCTGTTTCTGGAACTGCCAGATGTGTCTGAAAAAAATGAATAAAATTGTAGAGTTTTCAGATCCAAATGGGACCTTTGATATCAGTTATTTCAAATCTCTTTTGTAGGTAAAGTAATGGCACACTGTACTTGAGATCACTCAGCTAGACAACAGAAGAGAAAGAAACATGTAAAATAAACAAGGGGCAAAGGCAGCTATCATTCTCTGTCTACAGAGGCCATCTGCACATAAGGAAATTAAGTCTGTGTGCATAGTCACTATTACTTTATCATAAGTAATTTAATAGGAAAAATTGTGAATTTTCACCTTTGATTACACTCTGAAAACAGAAAATAAAAATTTGCCCCTTATCTTTTAAAAGTACCACAAATAGTAAAAGATTGTATTTTTCCTAAAAACACTTTATTTTTAACTTGGATTAAACCCATGTGAGGCTACCCTTGAAATAAAGATATAACATCAATTCTTTCTTAAAACCTTTTAATTTTTGAAATAGTAATTTTAAAAACTTCCCCTTAATCTAGTCAAACTTTACTACTTTAACCAAAGGAAAGTATAATTATAATTCAAAGACATTTTGTTCACCAAGAGCAATACTCAAACATATGCAAGCAAACCTTCAGGTTAGTTTCTCCATCCAAACTAGCAGTTGTAACGTGACAGGAACCATCAAGTCGATCTGAGGACAGAAGCACCAAGTCTGCAGGAAAAATTTCATCTTTGGCTATTCGAACAATATCACCCACCTATAAAGAATTTTGGGGAAGAGTGAATTTATAAATTTTAAAAGGCAAGGACTTACTTTTATTGGGCTCTAAATAAGCAGCCTATCACAGTATTTTAGCATAGGAAAGTAGGCTTTTAATTAAAACGTAATATCAAGATTAGAATTATGTCCTGTGATATCAAGATAAAACTGATTTCCATCATTTACCAGATGCATACCCGAATGTTTTTGGATCTAGTTTTTACAAGGCCACCACTTCGAACAACATAAACAGGAGCTCCATTTACTTCATTATCTGAGTTATGCCGTAACCAATCTTCATATCCCTGTAAATATCCAAAGGGTAAAAAATAATTTTTCAGTATAATTTGAAGATACTTTTATCAAACAAGAAAAAATCTTCCCTAAAACACTACATTCCAGAATCATATTAGGCTATTTGGCTGCATACGCTCATAGGTATTTGACATTTGTTCCTACTGGAAACACTTGGTTCTTTTTTGTTATATACATTTTCCTGGCTTTCAAAGGACCTCTAGTTATTTCTTCCTTTTTTTTTTGAGATGGAGTCTCGCTCTGTCGCCCAGGCTGGAGTGTGGAGTGGTGCGATCTCAGCTCACTGCAAGCTCCGCGTCCCAGGTTCATGCTATTCTCCTACCTCAGCCTCCCGAGTAGCTGGGACTACAACCACCGGCCACCATGCCCAGCTAATTTTTTGTATTTTTAGGACAGACGGGGTTTCACTGTGTTAGCCAGGATGGTCTCGATCTCCTGACCTCGTGATCCGCCTGCCTCGGCCTCCCAAAGTACTGGGATTACAGGCATGAGCCACCACGCCTGGCCTATTTCTTCTAAATGTCCTTATGGAGGCTCCTTCTATGTCACCTTTATGGATCCTTTTCTCACATTTCTCTTTCGCACTAAGAGATTTCTTCTATCCCTGTGTCTTCAAATAGTATAAATATGCTGGTAATTCCGAAATGTGTATCTCCAGCCATATATCTCTTTTGAACTCCAAACTTGAATATCTAATTGCTTTATTAATATATCTCAATTTTATTGTCTCATAAATGTCTTAAACATATTCAGAACCAAACAGATGATGTCCTGAACATGTGCTGCATGTCCAGTGTTTCTCATCTTGACAAATGACATCACCATCTACCAAGCTGTTCTTGCCAGAAATCTGGGGAGTCATTCTTGACTCCTAACCTTTTCCTAACATCTACTCAATCACTAAATTCTATTGTTTCTATGTATAAATGATATTTTAATCATAAAGCATAAATTCACAGAGCGTTACAGACAATAAGTAGAAAAAAATGAGCAGATTTTTGGAACCAAGATTGTGTTCTTTTACTTTCTTAAACAGTAGACTGACAGAATTATAATAAGTACAGATGACCCTTGAATAACACAGGTTTGAACTGCACAGGTCCACTCATACATGGACTGTTTTCACTAAAAGTTATACTGAGTGTTCCTAAATTATCTTCCTCCCTATCCACCTCCTCCACCTCTTGTGCCTCTGCCACCCAGAGACAGAAAGACCCACCTCTCCTCTTCCTCCTCAGTCAACTCAATGTGAAGACAAGGATGAAGACCTCAAAGATGATCCATTTCCACTTCATGAATAGTAAATATATTGTCTTTTTTTATGATCCTCTTAATAACATGTTCTTTTCTCTAGTTGACTTTAAGAATACAGTATATAATACATATAACATACAAAATATGTGATAAACTACTGTTATGATGTTGGTAAGGCTTCCGACGAACAACAGACTATCAGCAGTTAAGTTTTGGGAGAGTCAAAAGTTATACATGAATCTTCAATTGCACAAGGGGTTCCCCTAACCCCTGCACTGTTCAAGGGTCAACTGTGCTTAACAAAAATACGTTAGCCTGTATGGATCATTATTAGGAAGGAAACAGACACAGGCATTTCACAAAGAATATTTTTATTAAATATTAAGGAATGGTGATGTTTTTCAAATGGAAAAGACTTCTTGTGCCATTTTACAAAAATTCAAGAACTCAAGAGATACAGGACAAGTATAGATAATGGAATGATATCTAAGAGAGAGTAATAAGTGAATAAAGAGATAAGGTACAGAACAGGTTTTGTTCTCCATTACCACTTGTGAAAAGATATGCTTGCCTATGTGAACACTTTGTATAGGTAATCTGGACTAACTTACAAATAATTGCTCCCTGGGTAGGAGAACTAGAAGACTGGGGATTAGGAGTCTAAGATTTACTATATGCTATTTTGTGCTGTTTCCCTTAAAAAAATGTGCATCTATTATTTTTAAAATATTAAGAAATTATAAAATAAAAAGCAAAATATGAAAGACTATTTTGAAGGTATACTGTTTTCAGGTGGAAACCTTGTGGGAAAGTACTCTTAAGACACCTAAATTATGTTGGCCTTATTTAAGTTGCAGTATGTCATTTTAGAGAAATTTAATTGAGAGTCAAAATATTTTTTCTGAAACTGTCAAAAGCACACTTTCCTTTACAGTCAGATGACACTAATAGCAGAGCAATAATTCAAACATTATCTTTTTTTAATACAAGCTCATAAATTCTAATCCATCCTACACATTACTGCCAGATTAATCTTCCCAAAGCATTGTCTTGATTCACTATCCTGCTCAAAACCCCTTCAGTGATTCTCAATGCTTACAGCAAAGCATCTTCTGGCTTCCTTAATTTAGAATCAAACTATACTTCTATTATCTTGTAGTACTTTCCTAAATACGATCAAACATTAGTTCGACTTACAATTCCCCAAAATAGGTCTTGCCTCTTCTTGCACTTGGGTCTTTGCCCAGGTCGTTCATTTCTACCTCATCTTCTTCATCAACTGTCATTTTACCCATATTCCTAAACTCATCTTAATAATATTTCCTCCATGAGAATTCATATTTTCATCTATTTGTCAGCAATTTGCATTTATTTTCTTGGAGATGATCTATGCCTTTTCACTTATTTATGTTGAAGAGAAAGGTATGTGCTCTTGGTAAAATATCTTTTAAAATTAAGATCAGCTGGGCATGGTGACTCACACCTATTATTACATCACTTTGCGAAGCTGAAGCGAGAGAACTGCTTGAGCCCAAAAGTTGGAGGCCAGACCAAGCAACATGGTGAAACCCCGTCTCTACAAAAAAATACAAAAATTAGCTGACTGAGGTGGAAGGATCACCTGAGCCTGGGAGGTCAAGGCTGCAATGAGCTGTGATTGCACTACTGTTCTCCAGCCTGGACAACAGAATGAGACTCTGTCTCCAAAAAAATAAATAAATAAATAAAATTAAGGGCACAGGCTCTTTGTTATACATAACACAAATGTTTCAGTTTCCTTTTAATATTATTCAGACTTTTTTTAAACACTCACATTTTATTTTTCCTATATGATTTCTTTCCTTGCTTACAACAGTAGATTAACTGATTAATTCCCAAATTGAAAATGAGATAACATTTCATCTGTATTTACTTCTACTACTTCTGTAGTTACATTAATAATCCAAATGTATTTTATTTTGCTATATGGGTATGAAGTATGAATCCAACTATTTTTTCTAAATATTCAAATGATTATCACATCACAATTTATTGTCTGATATTCTACCCAGATTTGAAGTATGACCCTTAACATGAATAAATTCTTAAATTTATGTAAAAATAATATTTCCTCCACAAAATCATCTCTGATCATCCAGATGAAAATGAAGTGTTCCCTTCCTCCTCTAAATAGCTAGCCTCAGCTCCCTGGATTTTACTACTACTCTACGGAACCATAATTTTTTTAAAAAAAATTTATTTTTTATTATTATTAGACTAAGTTCTAGGGTACATGTGCATAACGTGCAGGTTTATTATTTTTATATTTGGTCTTACCTTCCTATTTCATGGGTTTTAGAATCACGGAGGGCAAAGACTTATTTCCTAGAGCACTATATCTTGCATTACACAACTGGAGAGAAGACTTAATATGTAAATACAGTTGGGAGAACCTAAAAGCAAGCAAACAACTGACAACCTCATTCATATTATAGTGTAAGTAATTGATAATGGAGCCTTTTCCTATTTTGATAGAAGTACAAAGGGAAAAGGTAGACTAAAAGGGGAGAAGACAAGAAAGAAAGGTTGGAACATGGTAACTTTCACTTTTACAATTTTTCCAAAATTTGTTCTATTGATCTATAGCATTAAATAGATACATAAATCTGAACAATGTATGGAAGTATTCTGTGTATTTATTAAATGAGAAAAAGTTAGGAATAGATGTTGCAAAAGAGAAAACCCTGAGTCTCAAAATTTTGTTAAGGAGAAAATCTTTGTGGATCAAATTTTCTCTTTGAAAACTGTATGACCAGCAAAGCATCTTCTGGCTTACAGCAAAAGCATCTTCTGGATTCCTTTTTTTTTTTTTTTTGAGACAGGGTGTTACTCTGTCAACCAGGTGGGAGTGCAGTGACATAATCATGGCTCACTGCAGCCTCCACCTCCTGGGCTCAAGCGTTCCTCCCGCCTCAGCCCACCGAGTAGCTGGGACCACAGGTATGTGCCACCACACCCTAATTTTTGAACTACATAATTTTTACTCACAAATGTTCACACCAGAAGTATATACCCTGCTCTCTATAAACATGTCTTTTTTGAATTGTATTTCCTTTAAATATCACCAAACTCTACAAAGATAATAATTAAGAAATCTATTTCATATATAAATTGATTTCTACATATACAATACTTGTTTTTGGGTGCTTTCTAGCTCTGTCAAGGGAACAACATATTTTAATGATGTTAATCATCCCATGAGTCACCAGGTACCTGAAATATAACAGACTGGCTAATTCAGTTTAATTTTACTACATACCAGACACATTTGCTGCTTTCTCACGGAAATTATTTTCACAACAATAAATGTTCTTTGGAGTGGAAATATTTAGCAATTTCTAAATGACTTGGAGGAAAATAAAAAGAGAAAGTATCTCATACCTGCTTTATGGCTGTTACTGTTATCACAAAGAATAATGGAAGTCCACTGGTAATTGGACTGGTAGGTGTATCAATCATAAGCTAGATTTATAAAAAAGAATAGAGAATATTATATTTTTATATTGTGCACATCATACTATTAACATGTAAAATTTCACATTACACAGCGAGTATACTTTAGTTGACAATTTTACAACTTCACTTTGTTGGCTATTACGTGCGGTTGGAAGATTATTTAAATCTATTGCCTTTCCACATACATGGCTAGATTGGACTCGGTAACTTAAACACAAAGAGTCCTTAAGTTCTTCAATATTCACCAAGGAGTGGAACTACAGCTACTCGGATCTCATTTCACATTTCTTTGTACATCCTGATAAATGCTGAAAAGTCTGTCAGCAATTTTTACCCTTGGATTCAGAATGATATCTACACTAGGGAAAGAAAACTAGGAATGGGACTATGGAAAGAATTTTTTTCTATAAGTGATTTTGTTACATCCAACAGAGCCAGAGGGAGATAACTAGGAAAACGATGTTCCTTTACTCCAGATAGGCCAATTAAATTTGTTCTATTCCCCAGACAAGCTGAATTCATCTTAGCTAGTGATTTCACAAACGTATGGATGTTACGTGGATATGGTTAGTATACATTTCTTGCTTTTCCAAGAAAACGAAGCTAACAGTCTATGGGCAGAAAATCAGAAGTTCCTTCTCTGTTCATGAAGGAGAGCAATTTTTTTTTTTAAAGCAAATGTTTCCTAAAGTATTAAAATGAATATTTGACAAGTTTCAATTTTTCATTTGAAATCCCAGGTTCTACTGAGAGAAGAGTTCAGAGTTTTATACATTCAATGCTACACTGGAATTGCAAAGTTTTATCGGAAAAGAATAACTTCTTTAAAGGAAAATGGGAATCACTATTTTAAAATGATTTATACTCATGTTTCATGGGCTGTTTTCTTGATTTTATATATATATGTGTGTGTGTGTATGTGTATATATATATAATTTTTTAAGCACAGGGTGAAAATTAAGAAACTGTCTAACAGCCTATAATAGACACAGATTTAAGCAAAGAAAATTGTCTCCTGGAAAAAAAATCTATACCCACAGGGATACTTAAAACTTACAATTCTTTTAAATAACTTACATTTAAGTTAAATTTAAATTAAAAAATTAAAAGCCAAAGAAAAGTTTACTTTGTACAAAGATGATTCCATAGGCAGAAACGTACCAAAAACATGCACTATATATTAAAAGCCTAAATATTTATGTTCTGAGGCAGAATATCTGAAAGACGTTAGACTACATTCTTAGCTAAGATTATGGTTAATCTAAGTACTACAGTACATTATTGATGAAACAATACACAATTGATCTTAAAGTTTATGGGCTATTTCTTTTAGAAATCTAGATATGACTTGTATTCACCGAATACAATGCAGAAGCACTGCAGAAAAAATGGTCACATGGTCAAATGATTAACAAAACATAATTTTTCTTTGTTCTAAGACATATTTTTAGGAACTATGTTTACAAACTTAATATTGAGTAATAAAGCTTACCTGAACCAAAAATATAATAAGAAAATAAAAGTTTGCCACTCTTCTGAACTGTTCAAATAAATTTTTTGGAACAAAATTCCACACAGTATACTAAAAAGAAAGAGATCAATAAATCAATATTTAAAAATAATATCAAGCATATAGACATAATAAGTAAAGTAAAATCAGATTTACTAACCCCTTAGACAAAATTCTGCAAGTCTATATGCTACAGAAACGATCTGGCTTTTAGAGTTCAGGACTTTTATTCTACTTCCCTTTTTTCTTCCTTTTACTATTTATTGGCAATTTTATTTTGAAAAATAAGCTGAAACCCAACAATTTTGCTACTAAATTCTGTCTTTTTTAGAAGTTAGAGAAAGCAGATCTAAAACAACATTTTAACAACTTATTTTGGATTCTGGTATACAAAACTAAACCTAATGCTAAAGATAAATATGAATTGATAGAAAGGATGATACTAGATACAATTTGTATTTTATTTAGTTTAGCATCAGAAACAGAGGAAGTAGTTTGTTTAGTATGAAACATGACAAAATAACCTAGAATGTTAAAGAAATAAAAATGCTTTAGATAAGTGATCACTGCGATAACCACCAAGAAAATTTCATGAAGGATATGAAAATCTGTCACAACATCAATTTTAAAAGGTAAGATAGTAGAGTACAATGGTTAAAAACATAGATGCTTTGGGGTTAAGCTGTGGTGGCCCAAATCTTAACTTTAATACTCACTAAATGACCCTGGACTTAATCTCTCTGTGTCCCACTTGGCTCCTTTATAAAATGAGGATAATATTAATCATATCTTATAGGGTTCCTATAAACATTAAATGAGCTAACATACTGACGAAACACTTAGGACAGAACCTGGCTCATACTAATTGCTATCAAAGTGCTTATTATTACTCAGCCCAAAAACCTATAATGCTGTATTACAAGGGCAGAATAATATGCTGCAAATTTTATTTGTATTACAACTCACAACATAATTCATATATGAAACAGGGAAATGATTTATAGAATTTTTACTTTATGTACATTCTCCCAGAAGAATATAAGATCCCTGAGGCCAGGGATATCATTTTATTTACTGCTCAACCTCTAGCACATATACTACTCCTTGGCACATAGGTGGAGATCAAATATTTTGCAGAATAGATTAATAAATAAATATGGTTGACAATGGGTTTTTTCTCAGATAATATCCTGATCTCAGCCAATGAAGCCTCAATGGTTATTGACCAATTCAAGATTTCCAAAGAGGTACTTTACCTTACCCAATTTTCTCTGGTGTCATGTCAGATGTCTCTAATTTTTGGATTTTCATTGTCAAAAGTTCACTTCTTAATTAGCTGTTTGAGACCTAAATCACTGTTTCCCACATGAACAACCTTACAAATAGAGTTAGGTTCCCAGAAAAGCCCACAAAAGCCTATCTGACCCAGGGATATGGAAAGACTAGTCCAATACCCAATAAACTTTCTTTGGTGAAATTATATTTTCAGTTTGAATCTGGAATATGTGAAACATATTTTCTCTGAGCAGTGGCAGCACCAGGGGTTCCAGAATCTGAGGATGGGAAGTATGTTTAGGGCTCTAGAGAGAAGAGAGGTAGACACTTCCTGGAGCCAAAGGAAGTCAATGTTTAATGTATACACATGAGATGGTAATTGTGTCAAGTCACCTCCAGGTGATCATAATTAGAATTAAAAATCAGTTGTCAGAATATCTCCTTATAACTTCTTCAGTCACCAAATCGAATGTATAATACTTTATAAGGAAGGTTTGAAATCTCCTAAGTTTACAGCAATCTATTTGAAACGTAACAGCAACAACATATTTTGTATTCCAGAATCCTGAGGAGAAGAGCTATATAAATTAGCAGTAAAGTAACTGGTTTCAGGGTGTTTTCTTTGGCTAGCTCAATAATACAAGGAACAACTCAGAACAAACACAAATTTCTTATGAAGACTAGCACATAAATGGTAGAAATTGTTTCCAGTTTTTCCAAAATACAAACATATTAATAGATTGTGAATGAGTCTAAATTCTGTGCTTGTCCTATTGTATAGAGAGGGGGAACTCTAGTAGCATAATATCAAACATTATGAAAATATTGCTAAGAAAAGAATTCATTATGCTTTAAAGTTCTTTTTGTTATGTAATAATGGTTAAGATAAATGAATTAGAAGTGTAACTTCTCTATAGTCATATATGACTTTACAATTGACCTTATTTTCCACCTAAGAAAACTAAAACATAGCTATAAAATTAAATATTTTGCAAGAAGGTTATTTTATTTTATTTTTTTGAGACAGTCTCACTCTGTCTGCCCAGGCTGGAGTGCAGTGGTGCAATTTTGGCTCACTCCAACCTCCACCTCCTGAGTTTAAGTGATTCTCCATGTCTCAGACTCCTGAGTAGCTGGGACTACTGGTATGCGCCACCATACCTGGCTAATTTTTTTTGGATTTTTAGTAGAGATGGGGTTTCACCTTGTTGGCCAGGCTGTTCTCAAACTTCTGGCCTCAAGTGATCCGCCCACCTTGGCCTCCCAAAGTACTAGGATTACAGGCGTGTGCCACTGCGCACAGCCAAAGAAAGTTTAAATTTAAGACAATGTAGTTACTATGGCCAATTAAAGACATACTATGCAACCACAACATGCAAAACACTTATAGAAATAAGATGTTTAATATTAAGTAGAGGAGATTAAGAACAAAATATTAATAGCTGTATTCAAAGGTAAAGCATATGAAAAAAAAAATGAAGATGGTCATATTTGACATGTGCTTTAAAAGAAGAACATTCAACAGGCTGAAAATCCAGGGCAAATAAGGGAGAGCATTTCAGGAAGCTAGGACAGCATGAGCAAAGGGACAGGAGAAAAGTTCATCATGGCTTTGTGAGATAGAAAACAATGCAGTCTGGAAGGAGACCAATAATAGGGGAGTGAAAAGGTAGTAAAATGAGAGTAATGAGAAGCAGGCTTCATTTATGCTTAGGAAAAAAAGTGACAGTATCTGTGTAAATATTTACATTCTTGAAATTATGGTCAAAGACATGAATTCTACCTTTCTACAAAAACATAAAATCTACAATGTCCACAAATACATAAAATTTACTTTTTAAAAACTGTGGCTAACAACATGAAATCAAAGCAAAGGCACAGTGATAGGAAAGTTCAACATGAGTTTGTGGAATAACAGGTAATCTGTTTTGGAAGGAGTTTAAGAAAGCAATAGTGGTATAATAAAAGAAGTAATAGGTAGTAATGAGAGAGACAGTCCTCATTTATGGTAAAAATTTAAAAAGGCAATATCCACATTAAACATCCACATTTTAAAAATATGGTCAAAAACATTAAACCAAATACTTCTGTGTACAAAGACAGTCATATAAAGATACTTATTTAATCCCAAAAGCTTTCCAGGAGGACGCTCAGTTTCCACTATCGGCAGAGAAGTGGTCCTGTGAACTCCCAGCAGATAAGAATTATAAAGATCACATTTTAAAAACTGTCAAATCCTGGAAAGTGTCCAAAATATAGATGGAAACAGTAAGAGAGTTTAATTTCAAAAAATTGCAAATGGAAGAAGTATAAATTGTGAATTTTTGGCTTCTTAGCTTGGAGACAGTATCCAACTACCACACACGGCAATGGCTGCAAAACAGCCGGGGAAAAACTACAGCCTCATCAACAAAATGTGACAGAGATTAGAGTTCAGGGCTGGAAAAGAAGCTGGAAATGTAAGGGGGAAAATACTGATTGTGAGAGAACCACACAAAGAAAATGGCTTACATTCAAAACATAAACCATCCAAATTCAGGCCGACAGCTAAACTATGCACTAGAAAGGAATGAACTACTGATACTAACACTTGCAACAACAAAAATGAACCTCAAAAGCATTATGTTAGGAAAAAACAGTCAGGCACAAAAGACTTTGTGTATTAGATGAAATTCTGGAAAAGACAAAACTATAGTTACAGGGCCGGGCGCGGTGGCTCTCGCCTGTAATCCCAGCACTTTGGGAGGTCGAGGCGGGCGGATCACAAGGTCAGGAGATCGAGACCATGGTGAAACCCCGTCTCTACTAAAAATAGAAAAAAATTAGCAGGGCGCAGTGGCGGGCGCCTGTAGTCCCAGCTACTCGGGAGGCTGAGGCAGGAGAATGGCGTGAACCCGGGAGGCGGAGCTTGCAGTGAGCCGAGATTGCGCCACTGCACTCCAGCCTGGGCGACAGAGCAAGACTCCGTCTCAAAAAAAAAAAAAACAAAAAAAAACAAAAAAACAAAAAAACTATAGTTACAGAAAGCAGATCAGTGGTTGCTAGTGCTAGGGGTGAGGAGGAGGGGGATCGGCTGCAAAAACCATGAAAGAATTTTTTGGAGCAATGGATATATTCTACATCTTGATTAAAGCGGTGGTCAGATTTGTCAAAACTCACCAAACTGTGTCACTAATCTAATGCTCATCAATTATCCTGGATTCTGACATTTCCTCTCTCTACTTTCTGCTTTAGAATCATCATCCAAAATGAGAGATGGCACTAAGGGTATGTTACACACATAAAGAATGTGAAGGCAGAAACACAGGACAGGGCAAAGAACTGCTGACCTAAGACAACATCCTTGGGAAAGACGAGGTTAGGATTAGAGGAAAGATGTTAGTTGCTTTGGAAGAGAGGGAAGGAGCAATGCAAAGATGCTTCTTAAGGTGCCCTTTCAGGCAATAGTTATAAGGAAAACTTTACCCTCAGTCTCTTTGACTCATATCCTCTATAACTGTACCATCCAATAAGGTAGCCACTGACATTTAAATACAATTAAATACACATGTAGCCACTGACATTTAAATAAAAATTAAATTAAACTTCAGTTCCTGAGTTGCACTAGCCATATTTCAAGGCCTTGATAACCTTGTATAGTTATTGGCCATCATCTTGGACAACTGCATCATGGGAGAAAAGTCTACTGCAAAGTACTATTCTACAATCTTTAGCTTCAGAATAACCTAAGACATCTTAAAAACGCCACAGGGAAAAATGAAACAAGGAAGAATATACAAGAGTGAAGCTGTACTTTGGTACCATAAAATGTGTACAAATGGGTGATAAAATTGGAGGAAGCTGGCTTTAAAGCAATACAGAACTGAGTTTAAATTCCAATCTGTGGCTGGGTGTGGTGGCTCACGCCTGTAATCCCAGCACTTTGGGAGGCTGAAGCAGGTGGATCATGAGGTCAGGAGTTCAAGACCAGCCTGGCCAAGGTGGTGAAATCTGGTCTCTACTAATAATACAAAAATTAGCCAGATGTGGTGGTGGGCAACTGTAATCCCAGCTACTCGGGAGGCTGAGGCAGAGAATGGCTTGAACCTGGGAGGTGGAGGTTGCAATGAGCTGAGATTGCGCCACTGCATTGCAGTCTGGGTGACACAGTGAGACTCTGTCTCAAAAAAAAAAAAAAAAAAGGGGGTGGGCACGCGCCCAAGAGGGCCGAATAGGAACAGCTCCAGCCTCCAACTCCCAGCGTGAGCAACAAAGAAGATGGGTGAATTCTGCATTTTCAACTGAGGTACTGGGTTCATCTCATCGCGTCATGTCGGACAGTTGGTGCTGGTCCGTGGGTGCAGCCCGACCAGCGAGAGCTGAAGCAGGGCGAGGTATCGCCTCACCTGGGAAGTGCAAGGGGGAAGAGAATTCCTTTTCCTAGCCAAAGGAAATTGAGACACACAACACCTGGAAAATCGGGTCACTCCCACCCTAATACTGCGCTTTACCAAGGGTCTTAGCAAATGGCACATCAGGAGATTATATCCCACACCTGGCCTGGAGGGTCCCACGCCCGTGGAGCCTCTCTCACTGCTAGCACAGCAGTCTGAGATCTAACTGCAAGGCGGCAGCGAGGCTGGGGGAGGGGCGCCCGCCATTGCTGAGGCTTAAGTAGGTAAACAAAGCCACCGGAAAGCTCGAATTGAGTGGAGCCCACCACAGCTCAAGGAGGCCTGCCTGCCTGTGTAGACTCCACCTCTGGGGACAGGGCATAGCTAAACGAAAAGCAGCAGAAACCTCAGCAGAGGTAAATGTCCCCGTTTGACAGTTTTGAAGAGAGCAGTGGATCCTCCCAGCATGGAGGTTGAGATCTGAGATAAATGTCCCTGTCTGACAGTTTTGAAGAGAGCAGTGGATCTCCCAGTATGGAGGTTGAGATCTGAGATAAATGTCCCTGACAGTTTTGAAGAGAGCAGTGGATCTCCCAGCACGGAGGTTGAGATCTGAGAATGGACAGACTGCCTGCTCAAGTGGGTCCCTGACCCCTGAGTAGCCTAACTGGGAGACATCCCCCACTGGGTGCAGACTGACACCTCACACCTCACACGGCTGGGTACACCCCTGAGACGAAGCTTCCAGAGCAAAAATCAGACAGCAACACTCGCTGTTCAGCAATATTCTACCTTCTGTAGCCTCCGCTGCTGATACCCAGGCAAACAGGGTCTGGAGTGGACCTCAAGCAAACTCCAACAGACCTGCAGCTGGGGGTCCTGACTGTTAGAAGGAAAACTAACAAACAGAAAGGACACCCACACCAAAACCCCATCAGTACATCACCATCATCAAAGACCAAAGACAGATAAAACCACAAAGATGGGGAAAAAGCAGTGCAGAAAAGCTGGAAATTCAAAAAATCAGAGCGCATCTCCCCGTCCAAAGGAAAGCAGCTCATCGCCAGCAACGGAACAAAGCTGGATGGAAAATGACTTTGACGAGCTGAGAGAAGAAGGCTTCAGTCGATCAGACTTCTCAGAGCTAAAGGAGGAACTACATAACCAGTGTGAAGAAACTAAAAACCTTGAAAAAAGATTTGACGAATGGCTAACTAGAATAACCAATGTACAGAAGTCCTTAAAAGAACTGATAGAGATGAAAACCATAACACGAGAACTACATGACAAATGCACAAGCTTCAGTAATCGACTCGATCAACTGGAAGAAAGAGTATCAGTGACTGAAGATCAAATGAATGAAATGAAGTGAGAAGAGAAGTGTAGAGAAAAAAGAGTAAAAAGAAATTAACAAAGCCTCCAAGAAATATGGGATTATGTGAAAAGACAAAATCAACATCTGATTGGGGTGCCTGAAAGTGAGGGGGAAAATGGAACCAAGTTGGAAAACACTCTGCAGGATATTATCCAGGAGAACTTCCCCAACCTAGTAAGGCAGGCCAACATTCAAATTCAGGAAATACAGAGAACGCAACAAAGATACTCCTCGAGAAGAGCAACTCCAAGACACATAATTGTCAGATTCACCAAAATTGAAATGAAGGAAAAAATCTTAAGGGCAGCCAGAGAGAAAGGTCGGGTTACCCACAAAGAGAAGCCCATCAGACTAACAGCACATCTCTTGGCAGAAACTCTACAGGCCAGAAGAGAGTGGGGACCAGTATTCAACATTCTTTTTTTTTTTTTTTTTTTTGAGACAGAGTCTCGCTCTGCCGCCCAGGCTGGAGTGCAGTGGCCGGATCTCAGCTCACTGCAAGCTCCGCCTCCCGGGTTCATGCCATTCTCCTGCCTCAGCCTCCCGAGTAGCTGCGACTACAGGCGCCCGCCACCTCGCCCGGCTAGTTTTTTGTATTTTTTAGTAGAGACGGGGTTTCACCGTGTTAGCCAGGATGGTCTCGATATCCTGACCTCGTGATCTGCCCGTCTCGGCCTCCCAAAGTGCTGGGATTACAGGCTTGAGCCACCGCGCCTGGCCTCAACATTCTTAAAGAAAAGAATTTTCAACCCAGAATTTCATATCCAGCCAAACTAAGTTTCATAAGTGAAGGATAAATAAAATCCTTTACAGACAAGCAAATGCTTAGAGATTTTGTCACCACCAGGCCTGCCCTACGAGAGATCCTGAAAGAAGCACTAAACATGGAAAGGAACAACAGGTACCAGCCATTGCAAAAACATGCCAAAATGTGAAGTCCATCGATGCTAGGAAGAAACTGCATCAACTAACAAGCAAAATAACCAGCTAATATCATAATGACAGGATCAAGTTCACACATAATATTAACCTTAAATGTAAATGGATTAAATAGTCCAATTAAAAGACACAGACTGGCAAATTGGATAAAGAGTCAAGACCCATCAGTTTGCTGTATTCAGGAGACCCATCTCACATGCAGAGACACACATAGGCTCAAAATAAAGGGACGAAGATCTACCAAGCAAATGGAGAACAAAAAAAAGCAGGGGTTGCAATCCTAGTCTCTGATAAAACAGACTTTAAACCATCAAAGATCAAAAGAGACAAAGAAGGCCATTACATAATGGTAAAGGGATCAATTCATCAGGAAGAGCTAACTATCCTAAATATATATGCACCCAATACAGAAGCACCCAGATTCCTAAAGCATGTCCTTAGAGACTTACAAAGAGACTTAGACTCCCATACAATAATAATGGGAGACTTCAACACTCCACTGTCAACATTAGACAGATCAACGAGACAGAAAGTTAACAAGGATATCCAGGAATTGAACTCAACTCTGCACCAAGCAGACCTAAAGGACATCTACAGAACTCTCCACCCCAAATCAACAGAATATACATTCTTCTCAGCACCACATTACACTAACTCCAAAATTGACCACATAGTTGGAAGTAAAGCACTCCTCAGCAAATGTACAAGAACAGAAATAACAAACTGTCTCTCAGACCACAGTGCAATCAAATTAGAACTCAGGACTAAGAAACTCAATCAAAACCGCTCAACTACATGGAAACTGAACAACCTGCTCCTGAGTGACTACTGGGTACATAATGAAATGAAGGCAGAAATAAAGATGTTCTTTGAAACCAATGAGAACAAAGATACAACATACCAGAATCTCTAGGACACATTTAAAGCAGTGTGTAGAGGGAAATTTATAGCACTAAATGCCCACAAGAGAAAGTAGGAAAGATCTAAAATTGACACCCTAACATCACAATTAAAAGAACTAGAGAAGCAAGAGTAAACACATTCAAAAGCTAGCAGAAGGCAAGAAATAACTAAGATCAGAGCAGAACTGAAGGAGATAGAGACACAAAAAACCCTCCAAAAAATCCATGAATCCAGGAGCTGGTTTTCTGAAAAGATCAACAAAATTGATACACCGCTAGCAAGACTAACAAAGAAGAAAAGAGAGAAGAATCAAATAGACACAATAAAAAATGATAAAGGGGATATCACCACCGACCCCACAGAAATACAAACTACCATCAGAGAATACTATAAACACCTCTATGCAAATAAACTAGATAACCTAGAAGAAATGGATAATTTCCTGGACACTTACACTCTCCCAAGACTAAACCAGGAAGAAGTTGAATCCCTGAATAGACCAATAGCAGGCTCTGAAATTGAGGCAATAATTAATAGCTTACCAACCAAAAAAAGTCCAGGACCAGAAGGATTCACAGCCGAATTCTGTCAGAGGTACAAGGAGGAGCTGGTACCATTCCTTCTGAAACTATTCCAATCAATAGAAAAAGAGGGAATCCTCCCTAACTCATTTTACGAGGGCAACATCATCCTGATACCAAAGCCTGGCAGAGATACAACAAAAAAAGAGAATTTTAGACTAATATCCCTGATGAACATCAGTGCAAAAATCCTCAATAAAATACTGGCAAACTGAATCCAGCAGCACATCAAAAAGCTTATCCACCATGATCAAGTGGACTTCATCCCTGGGATGCAAGGCTGGTTCAACATACACAAATCAATAAATGTAATCCAGCATATGAACAGAACCAAAGACAAAAACCACATGATTATCTCAATAGATGTAGAAAAGGCTTTTGACAAAATTCAACACTCCTTCATGCTAAAAACTCTCAATAAATTTGGTATTGACAGAACGTATCTCAAAATAATAAGAGCTATTTATGACAAACCCACAGCAAAAACTGAAAGCATTCCCTTTGAAAACTGGCAAAAGACAGGGATGCCCTCTCTCACCACTCCTATTCAACATAGTGTTGGAAGTTCTGGCTAGGGCAATCAGGCAAGAGAAAGAAATAAAGGGTATTTAGTTAGGAAAAGAAGTCGTCAAATTGTCCCTGTTTGCAGATAACATGATTGTATATTTAGAAAACCCCATTGTCTCAGCCCAAAATCTCCTTAAGCTGATAAGCAACTTCAGCAAAGTCTCAGGATACAAAATCAATGTGCAAAAATCACATGCATTCTTATACACCACTAACAGACAAACAGAGAGCCAAATCATCAATGAACTCCCATTCACAATTGCTACAAAGAGAATAAAATACCCAGGAATCCAACTTACAAGGGATGTAAAGGACCTTTTCAAGGAGAACTACAAACCACTGCTCAGTGAAATAAAAGAGGACACAAACAAATGGAAGAACATACCATGCTCATGGATAGGAAGAATCAATATTGTGAAAATGGCCATACTGCCCAAGGTAATTTACAGATTCAATGCTATCCCCATTAAGCTACCAATGACTTTCTTCACAGAAGTGGAAAAAACTGCTTTAAAGTTCATATGGAACCAAAGAAGACCCGCATTGCCAAAAAAATCCTAAGCCTAAAGAACAAAGCTGGAGGCATCACACTACCTGACTTCAAACTATACTACAAGGCTACAGTAACCAAAACAGCATGGTACTGGTACCAAAACAGAGTTATAGACCAATGAAACAGAACAGAGCCCTCAGAAATAATATCACACATCTACAGCCATCTGATCTTTGACAAACCTGAGAAAAACAAGAAATGGGGAAAGGATTCCCTATTTAATAAATGGTGCTGGGAAAATTGGCTAGCCATAAGTAGAAAGCTCAAACTGGATCCTTTCCTTACTCCTTATACGAAAATGAATTCAAGACGGATTAGAGACTTAAATGTTAGATCTAAAACCATAAAAACCCTAAAAGAAAACCTAGGTAATACCATTCAGGACATAGGCATGGGCAAGGACTTCATGTCTAAAACACCAAAAGCAACGGCAACAAAAGCCAGAATTGACAAATGGGATCTAAAGAGCTTCTGCACAGCAAAAGAAACTACCATCACAGTGAACAGGCAACCTACAGAATGGGAGAAAATTTTTGCAATCTACTCATCTAACAAAGGGCTAATATCCAGAACCTATAAAGAACTCAATCAAATTTACAAGAAAAAAACAACCCCATCAAAAAGTGGGCAAAGGACATGAACAGACACTTCTCAAAAAGAAGACATTCATACAGCCAACAGACACATTAAAAAATGCTCATCATCACTTGCCATCAGAGAAATGCAAATCAAAACCACAATGAGATACCATCTCACACCAGTTAGAAAGGCAATCATTAAAAAATCAGGAAACAACAGGTGCTGGAGAAGATGTGGAGAAATAGGAACACTTTTACACTGTTGGTGGGACTGTAAACTAGTTCAACCATTGTGGAAAACAGTGTGGCCATTCCTCAAGGATCTAGAACTAGAAATACCATTTGACCCAGCCATCCCATTACTGGGGATATATCCAAAGGATTATAAGTCATGCTGCTATAAAGACACATGCACACGTATGTTTACTGTGGCACTATTCACAATAGCAAAGACTTGGAATCAACCCAAAAGTCCATCAGTGACAGACTGGATTAAGAAAATGTGGCACATATATACCATGGAATACTATGCAGCCATAAAAAAGGATGAGTTCGTGTCCTTTGTAGGGGCATGGATGCAGCTGGAAACCATCATTCTCAGCAAACTATCGCAAGAACAGAAAACCAAATACCGCATGTTCTCACTCATAGGTGGGAATTGAACAATGAGATCACGTGGACACAGGATGGGGAACATCACACACCGGGTCCTACTGTGGGGAGGGGGTAGTGGGGAGGAATAGCATTAGGAGATATACCTAATGTAAATGACAAGTTAATGGGTGCAGCACACCAACATGGCACATGTATACATATGTAACAAACCTGCACGTTGTGCACATGTACCCTAGAACTTAAAGTATAATAATAATTAAAAAAAAAAAAAAACCCAATCTAGCCATTTACTAGTAAGCAACCTTGGGAAAATTATTCAATTTCCTGGCACTTCAACTAAGGAAACTGATTTAAAACAAGTATAACACTGCTTTGTAAAACAGATTTCATAAAAGCTATCTCATATCTCAAGCTTTTTATTTCATAAAAGCTACAACATATTATGTTGTAAAGATTAAATGATATGAAAAGTACTTAATATAGTTTCTGGTACACAGCATATTAGTTCCTTAGTTTACTAGCAACTAAAGATAATTTTTTGGCATGTGGGCTACTGGTATGAGCAATTAGCAACTCCTTTTATTCTACAGTTAACCATTTTGGTTAAGATAAATCGACCACCACCATTTTCTTGAATTTGTAAGGATATAAATAAATATATATACACACATATAATCACTTTTAAAAATAAAAGTGATTTATATCCACAGTTTTAATAATTTTTTTTTTGAGACATGGTCTCACTCTGTTGCCCAGGTTGGAGTGCAGTGGTGCGATCATGGCTCACTGTAGCCTCGACCTCCCAGGCTGAAGCCAGCCTCCAGAGCAGCTAGCAGTACAGGTGTGCCACCACACCTGGCTAATTTTTGGTAGAGACGAGGTCTCATTATGCTGCCCACACTGGTCTCAAACTCCTGGGCGTAAGCGATCCTCTCACCGTGGCCTCCCAAAGTGCTGGCATTATGGGTATGAGTCACTGCACATGGCCTAACAATAAAAACTTAATTCTTACCTTAGATGAAATGATTCGGTTATCTATAAATTTCTGAGGTGTGTAAAGGCCATTCTGAGGAAACCTGTTGGCTACGTAGATGGTTCTTGTGTCACTCTGATGTGGTGGGTCAAAACCCTAAGACCAGCCAAGCAAGAGAAAAAGAAATACTAGTCAACCAGGTTAGTTATGATACTTTACTGTTAGCTTTATTTAACTGGTCAGATTACATACATTACTATTGCCCTTAAAATGCATACAGACTCAATCTATTTAATTAGAAGAGCTATGCCACCTATTTTTTTCTTTCACAGGTAAACAGGTACATTATCTCCAGATAGAAACTTAACTAGGTAATGCCGTTAGTAATGTAAAACAGTTCATTCTCTGTCAGAAATACTCCTATATTGAAAAAAAAAATCTCATGGAAGACCTATAGAAGTATTTGAGGACAAGTTTTCTATCCCTACTGCATTCCTTCCCTTTCATTTCTGTGGATGGATTTCTACTCAAGTGATGTGGAAGTCCTGTGTAGCTACAGCCCAGTAAACACCTACCACATCTGATGGCAAAGGTTTATATTTATTTCACTTTTCCCATCACCAGACTGACTTGGTTGCAAAGAGCTTTGTTCCCAGATGACTTACAGTACGTTAGGTAGGATCTTGCCCAGACTCATTCCACACAATTACTTATTGGTGCCATTATAGTATCAATTGACTTACTGAAATATAGATATGAATACGCTGTAATTCCTGGCCTTCAGGAACTCATATCCTGACCTCAAATTTAGAAGACCATCTGTCAAGGCATATTAGTAATCATCTCCAGTAGAAAAGATTCCACGGGTGACAAGAATACTGAAACTTTATCCTCAGAGGACTGTACTATCTTCCACAGTTGCAAGTGAATCTTCAAGACAACTTTAACATTCGACATACTGTCTAGGGGTTTGAAAAATTAGAGGAAAAAAAAAAACAACAGACTCTTCTGGCAGATCCTGGGAACCCACTGATAGGCTGAAAGCAATATACAAATGAAAGACTTTCTTTCTTTGGTTCTAACAGGCAAATGATTCAAAATTCCTTAGGTTTCTTTTTTTTTTTTTTTTTAATAGTGGTCATGGGCTATAAAACTTGGTATTCATAAGCTACGATAATCCATTTTTAGATATTAGTAAAGGCTCTAATTTAGTAACCTACTAAGAAAGTACTCTGGCTGCCATTCAATGCTTAGCATCCCTGTAACATTTCCATTAAGCACAGACATACACAGACAGTGGGAGATCCCATGTAAGCTAGAGGGATATTTTGCTTAGTTCATTGGAATATTAAGTGTTATGTATGGTATTCAACTGTTATTATTCTTGGTTTTAAACTTTTATTCTGTGATCTCAGAAACAGCTAGTACAGGACTGTACAAATGCATTTGTATGCATCATAACAAACATGTTTATCTGTTCAGACTATTTAAAGTCCTAAGATTTTTCTACCCTGCTTTTGCAACACTTTGCAATAGTGATGAACACACTTTGTAGATGTGAAAGTGGCATTATGTGTCTGATTTCAAAATAGGTCTCTTCAATGAAAAAATATGGTGGCAGAAATATTTATTTTCCTCATAAAGTGTCTTTAAAATTTTTCACAATTTGACAAATACATGAATAAGTGAACAAATGAATGAACAAATAGTTTCAAGGCTACTCCTTTAGTCTTGGACTGTATTTCTCAAAAGAGGTTCACAGGGAGTTTACCTATAAACAGGTATCTGGAGCATTAGACTGCAGGGAGGCATATTTATTCAGCATCTGCTTTGTAAACATGTTAACATCTCCCCCCATACACTAGCTCCTGCCTCTTCATATGCTTTCTGCCATCTTTCTCTCCAGCATCACTCTGCTTTCAGCTCAACTCAACAGATTCAGATGGACACCTGTTTAAGAGCCTATTAAAACAGGTAAAATGTTACTAACATGTTATTACTTCTCTTTAACACTAATTTAAACACTGATTTATAGCTTCTGGGATTTTTTTAAAAAAGAAAGTACATTTCAGGGCCTCAAACAATACATAAATCTTTAAGATGTCAAGAAAACTGAGACTGAGAACCACTTAAAGAGAATTTTAATTTTTTGCTAAATTCTCACCAAGACTGGAATTTATGTACATCTAAAGTTAAGAAACAAAAACCAAAGGACCCAAAGTAACAGCAAGATAACTACAGCAATACCTCAGTTATGACTAGAATTTCTATTAACATATAAATGCACATAATTTACATGAAGCAAATGCTCATCATTTCCCATTTATCTCTACTGGATGGATAAGAACCAATGACCACATACTAAAATTCTGGAACTCCTGAAGGTTCTATAATTATTTCAAAGGGATATATTAAAATGTTCCCCCTGGCTGGGCGCGGTGGCTCACGCCTGTAATCCCAGCACTTTGGGGCGCCGAGACGGGCGGATCACGAGATCAGGAGAGTGAGACCGTCCTGGCCAACATGGTGAAAACCCATCTCTACTAAAAATTTAAAAATTAGCTGGGTGTGGTGGTGGGCGCCTGTAGTCCCAGCTATTTGGGAGGCTGAGGCAGGGGAATCGCTTCAACCCGGGAGGTGGAGGTTGCAGTGAGCCGATATTGTGCCACTGCGCTCCAGGCTGGCAACAGAGCAAGACTCTGTCTCAAAAAAAAAACCAAAAGAAATATATATTATACATTAAACCGAATTTTAAAAATCCTATAGAGCATTTCTATATTCCAATTAAAAATAAGATGACAAATCTAAAAGGAGAATGACAAACTTTTCTGTATTTCCAATGATGATACAGTATCTACTTATGCATTCTGAGGTTTTTCATTAATTCACATAATCTCATCTAATCATATTATAGTCAATGGCATGCATTTGTGGGGATGTACGGGTGTTATTTTCTTTCATACGCAAAACAGTTAAATTTAATATATGTGTCTATTGTATAAATATGGCCAAATGTCCCTTACGGAAATTAAACCTATAACTTCAGTTTATTAATATTTAATATCAACTTTGCTGCAACAAATTAAACTAGCCACAACCTAAATAAAAATAAAAGAACAAAACTATCCAAAAATGAAGAAAGTGATTTAGAGCAGGATCGATAAATGGGCTTCAGGTCTCTGAATCCCTTAAATTGTGTGTAAATTTGCATATATGTGCATTTTTCTGATAAGCGTGTACATAGGTTTCATGAGCTGTGCATGATGAAAAGAAGCTTAAAAGTACTTAACTTAAAATCGTGCTTTGTAATTAGTTCTCTAGCTTGAAATTCTACATTTAAAACTACCTCAAGAGAATCTTTATGTTTCAGTGATACCTTTATCTTCTTTAACAGGAATCAAAACAAGCTATTAACAAAATTATCTGTGTAACTACATGTTTAGTACGAAGTTCAAGCATATTTTCACACTATTTCTAGTAAGCATTGTCAGCAATTCTATGACACTAGAGAGGAAATATAATTTGAACTCCCTAATCACTAGGTCAAGGCTACATGCCAAGGTTCAGAAACCTTTGGCACATAATACATTTTCTCTTGTTATCCTAGGTTACTCATTCACACCCTCAACCCCTTGATGCTTGCCTGCTCCTTTCTTCTCTGATTTTATCTTGTCCCGGGCAAAGGAACTGAGATAGATTAATGCTATTCCAACTACCATGGTTTAATGTTAATGTCTACTAAAAAGTAGAGTTTAGGTATTGTAGGCACACAAATTTAAACTATGAAAGCTATTATAGTCTTAAAAATTATGAAATTCAAAATCTCTTTTTTTTCTTACTGGATTTGTGAGCATAGGTTAAAGCCATAGGTACTAAAAAAAAAAAAATTGTGGGGAATATTTAAAAGGGGAAAAGTCTCATGATGGCGGATAGGGGAAGAACTGTTAATACAGAAGACAGGATTGATTTGAACGAGACTCCTCTTGTAACCAAACTGAATGAGACCTGGAGAAATCAAACCAGCAAACAGCTATATGAATTTTAGGAGGAGGTCTCTGGCATAAAACAATACTTAGGAATGAATCTCAACATTTTCAATTGTAGGCCAAGTATATTAGCCTCTTCATTATCTTAAAATCCCAAAGATTTTGTAAGCATTACAAATAAAAGAGCTAAGAAGAGACTAAAACTACAGTTATGAATAATTTAATTAGTCATACTTCTTTAATATAACTAAGAAAACATCATCCTTAGAGTTCACAGCGCTTTCTAGCATTCCTACATATGATCTATTTGCTCTATGACAGAAAGAAAAAGCATCAAAACAAACAAAAGACCTCAAAACAACAAAAACAAAAAGCAGCTTCAGGGTCAAAACTGTAATACCATTAGGTTATTAAAACAAACGAACAGAATTTTATTTAGATCGCATGCATGACAGAAAGTGATTTTTGTTGGCTATATGTTTCAAAGTATACAGGCACATGAAAATGCCTAGGGAAAAAAAATACCAATGCTTCTGGGGAGGAATTATTTAACGTCTTTTACTGAAACCTACAAAGTTAATTGTGAATTACTGTTTCCTAGACATAAACTTTCAATAAAACATACCTATTCAGTAACATATACCTATATAAAGGTACCATTAGGGCAAGATAATGTGACACAGTTAACAGACCAGAGTAAGGTGACAGAGAAAAGCTTAAAACACCCACAATGTAAACAGTTGTAATTTATCTTAGCTTTTTGCTTTGTATTACATAACTTTCACTTCAGGATTTAAGTTAGTTTGCCATCTATCAGACCAGTCTGGTCTTCCAAGAGCTCCAGCTTAGTGCAGGGGTGAGTTGGGACTGGATTTTTCAAGTTGTAGGATATAAAATCTAGTGTAATCTTAACGAAAGATAACTCAAAAACTCTCAAATCATTTGCCAAAGTTTTACTAAAGGTTGCTCATTTCTTTGTTATAACATTACTTCCCAAACTTGATTTCCTATTCCAACGTTGGCTCCAGCAAAAGCCTACTCATCCTTCATTTTTCAGCTTAAGAGTTTCCTTCTCAATGGAGCTTTAGCTGATGCCCCTCATTCCCCAGAGACAAAGGCAGGCATGTGTTATGTACTACTCTCACCAAACCTTTTATACAGTCCCAGTATAGATTTCATTTCATTACACTCAATTGTAATTACTTATCTCTGTAACTATCTCCCCCTCTAGACTGTAAGATTCTTTTGAGATCAGGTCTTGCTCTGTCACCCAGGCTGAAGTGCTAGTGGTGTATTCACGGCTCACTGCAGCCTCGACTTCCCAGGCTCAAGCGATCCTTCTCATTTCAGCCTTCTGACTAGCTGGGACTACAGATACATACCACCACGCCCAGCTAACTTTTTAAATTTTTTGTAAATATGGGTCTCACTGTGTTGCCCAGACTGGTCCCAACCTCCTGGGATCAAGCAATCCTCCTTCCTCAACCTCCCAAAGTGCTGGGATTACGGGTGTGAGCCACTGTGCTCAGATTGTGTCAGATGTCTGACACAAATTAATTATTTAAAGAGTATTTACTCAATGGATTAAATTCTCTAGTTTTCACATTCTAAGTTTGGTTTTAAAACATCACTAAAGGCCGGGCATGGTGGCTCACGCCTGTAATCTCAGCACTTTGGGAGGCTGAGGTGGAAAAATCACCTGAGGTCAGGAGTTCGAGACCAGCCTGTCCAACATGGTAAAACCCCATCTTTACTAAAAACACAAAAAATTAGCCAGGTGTGGTGGTGCATGCCTGTAATCCCAGCTACTTGCAAGGCTGAGGCAGGAGAATTGCTTAAACCTGGGAGGCGGAGGTAGCAAGTGAGCCAAGATTGCACCACTGCACTCCAGCCTGGGTGACAAGAGCAAAACTCATCTCAAAATAAATGAATGAATAAATACATAAATATAAAATATCACTAAAATGTCAGCCAGGCATGGTGGCTCACACATGTAATCCCACAACTTTGGGAGGCCAAGGCAGGCGGATCACTTAAGCCAGGAGTTCGAGAACAGCCTGGGCAACATGGGAATACTCTGTCTTTACAAATAAGTAGAAAAATTAGCCGGGTGTGGTAGCATGTGTCTATTGTCCCGGCTATTCAAGAGACTGAGGCAGGAGGGTCACTTGGGCCCAGGAGGTGAAGGTTGCAATGAGGCATAATCACGCCACTGCACTCCAGCCTGGGCAGCAGAGTAAGACCCTGCTTCAAAAAATAAAAAATAAAAATAATAAACAAATGTCTACCAAACTGAATTTAACTTTTATGTTATTTAATTTGGAAATGGAAAAAACGTAAAAGTGATACTGTAGAGTGAAATATACCATTACTAGTATAAGAAGGGCTAGCAGGAAACTTTTTATTCTGGTGTTCCTAGAAATGTCTTATTCTTCTCAAAGCTATTTATTACAGTTTTACAGTTGGTGGGGATCCATTCCTGAATGTCAAAGAAATCAACTTCCATTAGGGGAATACAAATCAAAACCACAAGGATATAACACTTCACATCCATTAAGATAGTAATTACAAAGACAAATCAAAACAAAAAAACCAAAAAACCCCACAAAACAGAAAAAAACTATTGGCAAAAATATGGAGAAACTGGGACCCTTGTGCATTGCTGGGGGGAATCTAAAATGGTGAAGCTACCATGGAAAATGGTATGGCAGTTTCTCAAAAAATTAAAAACAGAATTAACATAAGATCCAGCAATTCTACTTCTGGGTATATACTTCAGAGAAGTGAAAGAAGGAGCTCAAAGAATATTTCTACACCCATGTCCGTAGCAGCATTATTCACAAAAGTCAAAAGGTGGAAGCAACTCAAGCATTCATCTACTGATGAATGAATAAACAAAATGCGGTATTATACAGGCAATGAAATATTATACAGCATTCAAAAGGAAGAAAATGTTGGCACATGCTGCAATATGGATCAACCTGAAGGACATTATGCTAAGTGAAATAAGCCAGTCACAAAATGACAAATATCATATGATTCCTCTTATATAAGGAATAAGAGTAGTTAAATTTATAAGACAGAAGCAGAAAGTGGTTGTCATGGGTTGAGTAAGGAAGAGAATAGCAAGTTTATGAGTACAGAGTTTCAGGTTGGGAAGATAAAAAAGTTCAAGAGATGGATGGTGGTAATGATTATATAACAATGTGAATACACTGAATGCCACAGAACTGTATACTTAAAAATGGTTAAAATGGTAAATTTTATATTATGTATATTTCACATAATTTTTAAAAATCAACTTCATCCATTTGGGACTTCACTATGGATTTTCTGCATCAGGCAAGTCCTATTTGGCCATAATTCAACCATGATAGTAAATATCCCTTATATGCTGGACTGGTAGTTTCCATGCATGGAAACATAGGGGGTATTTATGATAAAAATAAATGTGTAAGGTTGTTTTAGTTTAGATCAAATGTAAAGATCACAGGTTTCAGTAAGGGAGAATCTAAGGTTTCTATAACCAAGAACACTAAATTTGAGTTCTTTAATTTGCCTATCCAGTTAACCATTGTCTGGATAAGGAGTGAAACTAGTAAATTTTATAGCTGCAGTATCCAGATTGGAGATAAATGGGTAAAAATACATTTTCACTCATATCTAAAACACTTCTGAGCTTCCTCCTTCTCCCCCAATAATCACAAACAAAAATGGCCATGAAAATGGCTTTCTAAATCCTCCTTGGTATATCAGCAATAGCTGGCTACAGCTCTGCAAAGAGGCTGGAGACGCAGTCAATGAATAAACATATCTTTTTCACAATATCTTCAAAGTTTACTATTTAAAAAACATACCAGTCACAAACGTACACCACAAAATTCTAAACAACATTAAAAAATACATTGAAGTAAAAAAAAGATGTCCTGAGTGAATCCTATTTGGTTATTTAGACAAGAATTAACACAAAAAAAAGTTTAAAAAAGTAGAAAAAAGGTGAATGGAAGATATGTAATTTTGCTATTAATTTTACATGCTGGAAACCTGTTTTCAGTAATGCCTAGACCAAGAAACCATTACTAAATAAATAGCAGCAGCAACAACAAAAACCAACTACCTTGTACCAGTCTCACCACAATCTAGTTGTCCTACTTTTCATCTTCTCATAATTATAAACATTTTTAATGTTTCTCAAAATACATAATGCTCTTACATATAATGAAAGTATATGCTGTTCCTGTTATCAGATACTTACAATGTAATATAAAGAATTTAAATTGGACAAACCAACCAAAATAATAATATCACTGAAGTAATGTTCCCAAATAATCATATACACTTAGTGTTCTACAAGCTCTTCAATCCACCTATCATTTTCTGATTGGTTGCTTAAGTGTGTTTCCCTATTCTCATATATCAAACTGTATGTACTAGTTCTATTATAGTTAAAAGGTGTATGCCTCAAAGTCAAAACTCCTTTTTGGGGTATGAGCCAAAGGAAGGAAGGTGGACTTCTAGGGAACTTTTCAGAAATAAGGTTGGTATTGATTTTCACAATGACTGGGGGGTGCTAGTGGCATTTAGTTACTGGGTGGATGAGGCAAAAGTATTAAGACATTCTACAATGGATTGCAGAGTCTTGCCAATGAAGAACTGTCCTACGAGCATCACAATTTCCAGATGCCATGTTTGCAAAAATCCCTTTGAAATAATCCAAACCTTCTATTTAAACATAAACAAAACAATTTTATATGGATTTATGAATTTCCCAGGAATGCAATTACCAGGTAAATTGAAGAAAGATTATACTTTTTGACAGAACTTTTATGAAGTAGTGTTTACTGTTTCAGAAAATCACATCACTAGTGAAAATGTTATGAGTCACCATAACAATATATTTTTAGCAGTATATTTTAGAGCCACAGCATTCACAATGACTTCAGCATCTGATTATTCATTATGTCTAGTGTAGTCATGATTGTTTACATACTGAAATAGATTTTATTTAATATAAATGTATTCATTTATTTTTCCTTCATATGACAATTAGGTTGGTAATGTGGATTTAAAAAAAATTACTTGTATAAGCAAGTTATTTAAATTTTATTTCAGGATTAAAAAAGGAAGAAATATTTATAAAATATTTGATAGGAACAGGGGAAATATGTCTGACAGTGTTGAGAATCAACTATGTACTTGGATGCTAAAATGTAAGTTACACCACAAGTATTCACTATCTCTTAAGTTAGAAGGTGCTGCTTATCTCACATGAGCAGTACAGACAGTATTCATACCAGGAAACTACTGTACAACAAATATTTCCAACTACAGATTTAAAAATAGGATTAAAGTATAGGTAAAAATATTCTCAACAGTAACAGCACAAAAAACATACTGAGGTCAAAGAATAAAGATGCTAGGGGAATCCTATTTATTTAGATAAGAATAGAAACAAAGGTAGAAAAAAGTAGGGTAAGAGGAAGATACACAATTGTCTAATTAATTTTATATGTCAGAAATGTGTTATCAAGAACCTGGGAAACATGCTTCAAAAGAAAGTAAAGCATGCCTACACAGGGAAAAAAGTAAAAAAAAGACTCAGTAAATCCTAAACTAATGCCATGAAAATTAAACTTTAAGTAGAGAAATGATTATTTAGCATCACTGGATCACACTAACATAATTCTGAAAAATTTATTTATTTATTTATTTATTTATTTATTTTGAGGTGGAGTCTTGTTCCATCGCTCAGGCTGGAGTGTAGTGGCGCCATCTCGGCTCACTGCAACCTCCGCCTCCTGGGTTCAAGCAATTCTCCTGTCTCAGCCTCCTGAGTAGCTGGGATTACAGGCACCCACCACGATGCCCAGCTATCTTTTATATTTTTAATAGAGACGGGGTTTCACCATGTTGGCCAGGCTGGTCTTGAACTCCTGATCTCAAGTGATCTGCCTGCCTCGGCTTCCCAAAGTGCGTGAGCCACCGTGACTGGCTGAAAATGTATTTTTAGAAAACAAAAGAATTTTAGCTTATTTTCAGTTATTTCAAAAAGCAGCTCATTTACCCTGTATAATAACTATGAAAATTCTACTGCTGATCTGCAATTCTTGCCTTCTAATATCTTCCTGTATTCAATTTTTTTTAAATGTACTTTAGAAACCAATCAAAGAATACTTACTGAATACTTACTATGTGCTTTGTAGTGTGCTAAGGACTAATGATGATGAAAGAAACACATGACTTAGTCCCTGCCCATATGGAATTGATGAAATCTTAGTGATTTATGCCTTAAGCTATTTCATCTCAAATACTTAAGATCAAATCAGAATTGTTTTCTGTTTCAAATGTGAGACAACTAGCATGGATATCTAACAATCTGGTAAGCAACTGGATATACTTGTTTAGAGCTTAGAAAAGAGGGCTGGACTTGATACTGGAACCCAGCAAGCAAAATGGTGACAGTTCAAGCAAAGGATGTGTACAGAATTGCCTATTAGTGTACAGAGCGGGCAGGGAGTGGTGGCTCACACCTATAATCCCAGCACTTTGGGAAGCCGAGGCAGGCAGATCACTTGAGGCCAGGAGTTCAAGAATGGCCTGGCCAACATGGCATAACCCTGTCTCTACTAAAAATACAAAAATTAGCCAGGTGTGGTGGCGTGCCTGTAGTCCCAGTTACTTGGGAGGCTGAGGCAGGAGAATCACTTGAACCCAGGAGGCAGAGGTTGCAGCAAGCAGAGATGGCACCATTGCACTCCCGCCTGGGCGACAGAGCAAAACTCCATCTCAATAAAATAAAATAAAATAATTAAAATAGATAAAACAGAATATAAATAAAATGTAATTAGGAAACTTAGAGAGTCTTTAATTGTTAATGGTTATCACACTGACTTCTAACAACCAAAGGCACTGGTTCTCAGAGTTTTGGATTTCTATTTTTTTAATCTCCTATAGGAGGGAACAGTTCTGGATTTTACAGATCGGTAAAACTTTTTTAATTAGGAAACTGGCATAGGGTTGCCAACTTTTTATTTTTCCAACCAAAAATATTAAGAAAAAAGAAAGCAAAGGAAACAATCTAAGACTTTAAAAAGTCTGAGAAACTAAACCAGAAAAGGGAAATTAGGAAAAAAACTAATAAAATTCAAATAAAGTATGGAGTAAAATAACACATCAATATTGGTATAACAAACACAGCATAGTAATATAAGATGTTAACAGTAAGAGAAACTGGGTGGGAGAAGAGGGTACAGGAATCCTCTCTACTATATTTGCAACTTTTTTGTTAACCAAAAACCATTCTAAAATAAAGTTTATATTTAAAATGTTAAAAAAATTACTCAAAAACAAGCACATCTATAAATTTATGCAAACAAACAGATTACACTGACCTCATTTTTCTCTTTTTGCCATAGACCACTGAGAGCTTTATCTCAATCTACATGAAACATCATCATTACGAAACCCATGGCCTGGGAGACTACCAACTAAAAAAAAACTGTTAAAAGTATTCTTTAGAAATTTTGACTTTCCCTTTCTCATATTAAATTCCTAAGATACTTCAGCTTTTCCCTCTTTTTAAAAAAATACTACAAATACATGCTGGAAAAAAAATGTTGATCAACATGGGCAGGTTAGCACTGCATCAATTCCTTTTAACTTTGCATAAAGATTTGGATCCACAAAGTATGAGGGTCTCCTACATATCCAAGTTAGAAACCAATTCCTTTACAACACTTTGGAAGTTCAACAGGAAAACACAAGAGTACAGAACTACTTTACAGTCTCTCCACAGTAAACAATCAGGCTCATTCTCACTGTTTCTGAACTTACTGTACATTAAAGAGCACAGTGTAGGGCTAAGATAAGCAAGAATATCTACATTCCTCTTGTAGTTCAGGAGGTGATACAGTGAAGAAACAATTTTCGAGGTAACATGATTAAGATTTGAACTTACTATATTGTGCTCAAGCTTTACCTGCCCATTACACTCATTTCAGAAGACTCTTCAAAGCAAAATCTTACAATACCAATGTGTAACACTTATAAAGAAAAATGTGTTTGCTACTCTGCTAGGCTCTGTACCAAATTTAAGTTAAAATGTTTGATCATTCTGAAGTATCAAGCCACTTAGTATTTCATCTTATAATTCAATTTATAAATACCATGAGCAAGGTAATATGCTTGGAACTATGGAAACACCAAAATGAGAAAACCACGCCCCTCCCCTGAATAGAATTCATTTTTTTTAAAAGCCCTTTTAATAAGCACAAAAAGTAAAATATCATGTAGAATGAGTACAGTTTTGACTAAAATAGCATTAAATTATACATGACTCACTTATTTTCCTACAGATTATAAAATATAATCTGAATAGATTTAAAAGTATGGCATAATTTCCTTATGGATATGATAAAAGCTATTATTAAAAATGGGCAACCACTTTATCTCTTTGCTGCATTTCTAATTTCTATTTCAAGGTCACAAATTTCTCAAACATCAAAATAATTTTTGAGCTCCCAAGGAATTAAAAACTTTCAAAAACTCTAAAAAATAATTTGCCACGCTATTTAAAATCAATGTACACATTGCCATTTACACTATACAACATTTGTAAGAGGAGACATACATTAAGATATAAGCCAGGCCTAACTAATAAAATATATTTCACATTGAGAATGGCCATGGCTGGACTACAGAAACTCTTGATTATTCTTTTTCTTTTTCCTCTACTAACTTGTTACCACCATCTCCAGAATACCACTGCTAGACATTCCTTCCCCTAATGCATTCTGTACTCTTATCTCACTTTCAGGCAGATTTAAGAGATAACGGTGGAAGCTACTGCTATTTCATTCTTCCCACTACAGCTAATTCTATTCCAAACTACTAAACTCCCTGGAAAAACTCTCTAGGTTCAAGTACTGGCTGTGGCATTAATTGGCTATTGGCTTTGGAAAGGTCTACATTTTGAACTGTTCCCTTTACTTCACAAAAGCAAAGACAGATAGTCTTTTTATTTTATTTTTTTTAATTAATACTTAGCCAAGCTTAACATAAGATAATCATTTCTGTCATCAGGGGCTGAGCCTCTGGGACTCTCAGTGTGGAAATAAGCAGTCTGAAGTTCAACTCCTATAGGATAAGAATAGCCGGGTAAGAATCAGCAGTATTCCCTTTGCACCAGGGTTCTAGAGTCAGGTTCAATTAGTAGTATTGTGCTTGGGTCCAGGCTTGCTTCCACCTTTGAAAGAAGGCTGGAAAAAGCTGGGTACCTTTAAAATAAGTATGTTTAAGATCTCCAAAGGAATAATGGAATAATATTTTTAATGAAAAATTATGAAACAAGTCAGGCACATATGCAGAAAAAGCAGACAGAAATGAACAAGGTCCAATAATAGATGCTGAAAATGAGAAATTGTCACTTAAGTAAAAATTCAGAAGAGAGGATAAACTCTTCAGTAAAAACCAAGAGAACTGGTGGACTTGAAGCTAGAAATACAAAATTTCTGCTGAAAACAGCAGATAGAAAATGAGCCGAGAAGAAGAAAAGAGCCACAGAGGACAAATTAAGAGGCTTCAACATATGTCAAGCAAGAGTTCCAGAATGAGAAAACTAAAGACTGAGAAATAATATTTTAAAGAAAAAATGGCTAAAAATTTTTCTGAACTGTATAGACTTCAGATTGAAAGCACATGCAAATGCAGAGCAGGAAAAATAATATGAAAAAACATAATGGATCTATCATAGTAAAATTACAAAATATCAAGGACAAAGAGATAATCTTAAAAATAATGTGAAAAATATTACCAACAAAGCAATGACAATTAGATTAAAAGCATATTTCATACCAGCAATTATACATGTCAGAAAGTAAGCAGTATCTCCAATATATAGAGCTAAAGTAACTATTAATCTAGAATTCTGTATCTAGCTAAATTCGCATTCCATAGTGACTATGAAATAAAAACATTACCACTCATGAACCCTTGCTTAAAAACGACTAAAGAAGTTATTTCAGCAAGAATAAAATTAAATCCAGAAGAAAGAGGTGGTATGCAAGAAACAATAATGAGTAAAAGATACCACTAAATCCTTGTGCTAAATCAAAATAACCATATTAATTAAAAATTAATGTTAAAAAATGAGTTTAAAAAGAAGGACTACAACCCACATTATGGGAGAAAATATTTGCAAATCACATATCTCATAAAGGTCTTATATCTGGAATATATAAAGAAGTCTTACAACTCAAGAATTTTTTAAAAAACACAAGAAATAACCCAATTAAAAATAAGCGGCCAGGCGCGGTGGCTCACACCTGTAATCCCAGCACTTTGGGAGGCCGAGGCAGGCGTATCACCTGAGGTTAGGAGTTCAAGACCAGTCTGACCAACATGGAGAAACCCCATCCCTACTAAAAATACAAAAAGAAAAAAAAAATTAGCTGGGCCTGGTGGTACGCACCTGTAATCCCAGCTACTCAGGAGGCTGAGGCAGGAGAATCACTTGAATCTGGGAGGCGGAGGTTGCCATGAGCCGAGATCGCACCATTGCATTCCAGCATGGGCAACAAGAGTGAAACTCCGTCTCAAAAGAAAAAAAGAGAAAAAAAAAGCAAAATATCTGAATAGGCATTTCTCCAAAAATACTATACAAATGGCCAACAGGTATATATAAAAAAAACTGGACATCATTAGTCATTAGGGAAGCACAAACCAAAATCACAATAAGATACTATTCATACCCACTAGGATGACTATAATCAAAAAGACAGACAAAAGTAAGTGTTGGCAAGGATATGAAGACATTGGAACCCTCATACATTGCTAGTGGGAATGTAAAATGGTCCAGATAGTTTGAAAAGCACTTTGGCAATTCCTCACAAAGTTAAAAACAGAGTTACTATACAACCCAATAAAAGTCTACTCTTTAGGTATAAGCCCAGATGAAAATACACATCTACATAACAACTTACAGATGAATGGTGATAATACCCAAAAGGCAGAAACAACCCAAACGTCCATGAATTGACGGATGAATAAAAAAATACAGTATATCCATAAAATTGAGTATTATTTGGCAATAAAAAGAAATGAAGTAGTGATACATGCTACAACATAGAAGAATCTTGAAAACATTATGCTAGGTGAAAGAACACTGTTACAAAATACCACATATTGTTATGATGACATTTATATAAAATGTTTAGAGTAGGCAAATCTAGAAACAGAAAGTGGTTGATTTAGGCTGGGGGCTTGAAGTTTGGGAACATGGGGAATGAGAGTTAATGAGTATGTAGCTTTTTTTGGTAAGAAAAAATGTTCTAAAATTAGAGTGTGGTGATGGTTACACTAACCTATGAATACACTAGAAAAAAATTGAATCATATACTTTAAATGGGTAAATTGTATGGTATGTGAGTTGTAGCTCAATAAAGCTGGTAAAAGAGAAAAAAATAGAACTAAACTACTATGCAATTGTAATGCGGAAGATGAGAAAGAACACTGGAGTTAAAAAATCTAAATTCCTATGTTATTTGTAGATGTATAGAGATGCTCAATGACTATAGGCATAACTAGAAAAATAAATAAAAATGAAAATACAATCCATAGCTTATAATTATCAAAGGGAAAAATATGAAGAAACTTAACTTCGGTGAAAGCTAATCAAAATCTAGAATGATTTTCCATGGAGTTAGACAAACACTGTAAGTGGCATATGGAAGAATAAAGGTCAATATAATTCTAAAAAGAAAAAAAAAAAAGAAGGTGGGGGTTCTGCCTGCCAAATACCAAGACTTATCATTAAAATACTATAATTAAGACAGAGCATTATTTGTGTACCAACAAATGAATGAAACGGAATACAGAATCTAGAATGAGACCAAGGTATATGAAAGAGAATGCTGGTATATGACAAAGAGTATGTGAAAGAGAATGCTGGTATGTGTCGTAAATGTGTCATTTATGATAGAGAAGGCAAACAACACAGACTTGTGGAGGAAGGATGCCTCATTCAATAAACAGCATTGACACAACATTCTATATGGGAGAAAACAAATTCCCTACCTTATTCCATGCACAAAAATTGATTCCAGGTATCTTTAAAGATCTAAATGTTAAAAAAGTAAATTTTAAAACAATTTGAAGATTATGCTAGAAAAACAGCTTTATGATCCTAGTATAAGAAAGGAATTGTCAAATATGTCATAACAAGCAGAAATCATATGCCTAATAAATTTACCTACAAATAAATTTAAAATTTCTGTATAAAAAAGATACCATAAACAAAATTAAATACAAGGGACAGACTAGAAGATATTTACAACACATATAACAAAAAATTAGCATCCAGGCTATAGCAAGAATAAGGAAAGGCCAAACTACCCAATGGAAAATGGGCAATCTATTCATATGAATGAAATTGAGGATACCTGCATCTCACTAGCAATCAAGAAAATGCAAATTAGAACAAAACGAGACACTGTTTCACACCCATCAGACTGGTACATTTTTTCAAGTCTGACAGAACAAAGTGTTGAGCAAGATGTAGGGAAAGGAGAACTCTGTTTTAGAAAATACTTTGGCAATATTTAGTAACAGTCATAATGTACATAACCCATGACCCAGCAACTCCACTTCTAGTATTTCACTTCAAAATAAATAAATTAATAAACAAGCAATAATAGTCATTGTAACACTTTTTGTAACAGGAAAAAATTGGCAACAATCCCAATACACATTAGAAAAGAAGAACCCCCCAGAAGATTGGCTGGGGCAGGATTACTTCATTTTGGTAGTTCCAAAACCTAGCAACAAACACGCTATCACAGAAAATTAATTCACTTACAGAAAATGAGTGAATTCATGGCATGAGAAAGAAATGGTGTCACCTAAAAGGGGATGCAGAGTTGAAAAATAGCTTTTGTTAAATGGAGAACAAAACCAAAGCAGACAAAATCCCTTCTTTCCTGAGATAAACGAGACAAGTAAGTTTTGGAGTAGGTTAAACAGTGTTAACTTCTGAGAAATCAAGCAAGGAAAGGCAACGGGGAAGTATTGGAGAGGGTCAGAACATTATACTGAATGGCTGGAAAAAGGTTCACTCATGAATAAGGCAATATTTGAATAAAGACTTGAAAGGAGCAAAGGAGCCAGCAGATGTCTGTAGGAAGAACATTCCAGGTAGAGGTAGTAACAGTCAGGACAAACATCCTAAAACTGAAGTATGCCTGGGATGCAATAGGCTAGTGTGAACAAAGAGGGAGAGAAGAGTGAATGAGGATGAGAAATGAATTGGAAGAAGTGTAGGGGTGGGGATACAGATCAAGCAGAGACTTTGGCTTTTACTCTGAACAAAAGAGGAAGCAATTGGAAAATCTTAGGCAGAGGAATCATATGATCTAACCTGTTCAACAAGATCACTCTGGTAGGTATACTGAAACCAGACTGCAAAGACAGAAAGGGAGAAACAATGAGATGAACTAGGAAGCTTTTGCAATGATTTAGGTAAGAGAAAGCTAGTCGAGGGTGGTGGCAGAGAAAAGAGAGAAATGGTTCTGGATATATCACTTTTAGCAACAACAAAAAGGGAGATATGATTTGCTCCCCAAACACTTAAATGCATTCATGTTATAAGTAAAACACCTTTTAAAATGCATTTTTTTAAAAAATTGACAGAAATTTTGTATATTTATGGTGCACAACATTATGTTTTAAAGCAAAGCATTTTTGGATTCATGTATTTCTGTGATTTCTTCTCCCCACAGATGTATCCACAGAAAAAGAGCAGCTGACTAACTACATATTCTGCTTAGAATTTGACAGATTCTTAAAAAATTTATTAGCAATACATATTATGCATATACCTTTTGTTATCAATATAACTGAATTAAATCAAGTTAAGGGGAGAGTTTTACATGAACTTATATTAATAATCACTGATGTAACTGACATAAAATTTCTACACTTATAAAAATAAGAATTTGAGAATGGAAAGAAAGGAAGAAGCAATTTTGGAGATAAATATAAAAATATTTATGGGTAAAATTATATAATGTCTGGGATTTGCTTCAAAATAACTAAAGGGAGTGAGGATAGTGGGTGGGGGGAATAGATAAAACAAGTTTGGTCATGTGCCGATAATTATAAAAGTTGGGTAAAGGATAAATTATGCCATTTGCCCAACTTTATACCATAAAGGGGCTCATTATACCATTTTCTCTACTTTTGTATGTGATTCAAATTTTCCGTAATATAATGCTTAAAGAAAGAATAAAAATAACCTGTACCAGCTCTACCGGCTTCACACAGTAGGAATAAGCTACATATATACAACCTCTGTTTCTGTTCCTAACTTTTCCAAAATGTAGGGGAATGAATGAATGGTTGATACCTATGCATATCATCCTATTCTTCCTCCTTTCCTGAGGGGCACTCCACTTCCAATTAAAATGTGGAGACAGACACAGCTTAACTAATTAATATCCTTAATTTGATATTTCACCTAAATTTTGGATACTCTAATAGTTTTAAAGAGAAACAAGTATGATTATCTGCATAAGCTATAACTTAATGTTAAGGAGGACAGACTACATCCTAAAAATTCCAAAGGAAGGCCTGGTGGGATGGCTCACACCTGTAATCCCAGCACTCTGGGAGGCCAAAGTGGGTGGATCACCTGAGGTCCGGGGTTCGAGACTGGCCTGGCCAACGTGGCAAAACCCCATCTCTACTAAAAATACAAAAAATCAGCTGGATGTGGTGGGATGTGCCTATAATCCCAGCTACTCAGGAGGCTGAGGCAGGAGAATCGCCTGAATCTTGGGGGGTGGAGGTTGCAGTGAGCCAAGATTGCGCCACTGCACTCCAGCCTGGGCGACAAAGCAAGACTGTCTCAAAAAAAAAAAAAAAAAAAAAATTCAAAAGAATTTGCCAATACCATATATAGGATAAGAAAATAAGAAAATTAAAAACTGTACAATTTTAAGTGAGCCAGTCAGCAAAAAAATTTTAGTGTTCTAGTTTTCTCCTACGCACACCCAAGAGTCAAACAGTTCCCTCAGAGCCATTCCCAAGTGCTAAGAAGTAATAGAAATTCAATGCATGTCACTCCCAATACAGGTGAGTGTTTACTAAATGCATTATAACTACACATGCAAAAGAATTAAATACAAACATTGTCTGGGCACAGTGGCTCACACCTGTAACCTCAGCACTTTGGGAGGCTGAGACAGGAGGACTGCTTGAGGCCAGGAGTTTGAGACCAGCTTGGGCAACATAGTGAGACCCCATCTCTACAAATTTTTTTTTTTTTAATTAGCTGGGTGTGGCGGCAAATGCCTGAAGTCCTAGCTTCTCAGGAGGCTGAGGAGGAGGATCACTTGAGCCCAGGAGTTTGGGGTTGCAGTGAGCTATGATCACACCACTGCACTCCAGCCTGGGAGACAAAGTGAGGCCTTATTTAAAAAAAAATTACATATATATTTTCTAACTTGTCAAAAATAAGTCTCCTAGTATTTCCCATATAAATATCCAATTAAGAATGTTTTTGTTTCTTTCTTTTTTTATTTTTTAGAGACACAGTCTCACTCTGTCATCCAGGCTGGAATGCAATGGCACAATCATAGCTCAGTGCCCCCTTGAACTCCTGTGTTCAAGCGATACTCCTGCCTCAGTCTCCCAAGTAGCTGGGACTAAAGGCAGGCACCACCATGCCCAGCTAATTTTTAATTTTTGCAGACACAGGGTCTCACTATGTTGCCCAGTCTGGCCTTAAACTCCTGGCCCAAAACAATCCTCCGGTGTGTCTCCCAAAGTGTTGAAGTTACAGGTTTGAGCCACCACACCTGGCCTAGAATGTTTTTCTTATACTAAATTTTATAACAGAGAAACTCCAGGAAGAAAAGCAAAATAAAGAATACCTGAGAATAAAATCTTTCAACTATGTTTATAAACTCAAATCTTGAGTTTCATTTTGATATTTTAAAAAAATACACGTTTACTTCCTTTTAAGAATAAAAAAATTAAAATTAAACAATAAAAAATGCACATTTCTAGCAAAAACTAAGCTAATCATGAATATTCTCTTGCTTAGAATGATCACTCAGATAACTGTAGGAACAAAATGAAGAATCAACAGCATGGCTAAATCTAGAACCCCACAGCAGCCAACAGAAAACTCACAGAAAAAAAGCCTGGGTAAAATCAGAAAGTCCTTAGAATCAAAAACTTTCTTTGAATCTGCCTATGCCAGGCATTATATATTGTTACCATAATCTAAAACAATGCTGTCGAACAGAAATATGACCTAAGCCACATATGTTAATTTTCTTAGTTTCCACATTTAAAAAAAGGTAAAAATAAACAAGTAACATTTAATATTTAACCCAATATATGTGTATTAATATAACCCAATATAATTTCAACATGTAATCAATTAGAAAATGAATGAGATATTTTACATCCTTTTTCCAAACTAAGTCTTCAAGATCCATTGTGTATTTCATTCACACACATCTCAATTCAGAGTAGACACATTTCAAGTGCCTACATTTTGACAGCCATATGTGGATACTATGTTGAATAGCACAGGTCTAGAAAACATTTAATGACAATAATGGTAATCATAAGGCTCTTTAGAGGATCTGGAGCAAGGTCCCTACTTCAGTGTTGCTGGGAATACCTGAGATTCCTCTAATGCTCTATCCTCTTCCTAACCAAATGCAAAAGTGGGTATCTAAGAATGTGTGTCTGAAAATTGAGATAAAGCAGCACATATTCACAGATCTAGGTTCTTAAACATTAATTATTGAGGTTAAGACTTAACCACAAAAAAAATACCACCATAGGCCAGTGCTTCCTTTTTCAATTCCTTCATTCATTCCTTGGAAAAGAGGCAAAGAAAGCAGGTATTTTCAAACTGATGCTGAATTAGATTTGATACTCACTCATTCATTCAACTAACATTTACCTACAATGGGCCAACTGCTGTCTTGAGTGTAAGGAATATAAACACAAGTAAGATATGGTTCTTATCCTAGTCTAGTCTAGTAAGTGAGATATCTAGACTTCCGTAATGCGTTCTGTAACAACAGGAGCTCACTATTCTTTTCAGACAGGGTCTCACTCTGTCACCCAGGCTAGAGTGCAGTGGCACGATCATGGCTCACTGCAGCCTCAAACTCCTTGGCTCAAGTATCTTCCCACCTCAACCTTCCAAGTAGCTGAGACTACAGGTCAGTACCACAATGCCCAGCTAATTTTTTTTCTTTCCTAGAGATGGGATCTCACTATGCTTACCAGGATACAGAAATTCACTTTTAATGTTATATAGCAGCACGAATAGAAACAGAACATGAGTCACAGATGCAAGTCACGTAGGTAACTTTAAAATTTCTAACCACTTAAAAAAAAGTAAAAAGAAACACATAAAATTCTAAAAATTTATTTTACTTTACCTATATATCCAAAGAATTATAGTATTTCAACATGTAACTAATAAAAAAATGAGAGTTCTTTTTTTTTTTTTTTTGAGACAGAATCTCCCTCTGTCACCCAGGCTGGAGTCTAGTGGAGTGATCTTGGCTTACTGCAACCTTTGCCTCCCAGGTTCAAGAGATTCTCCTGCTTCAGCCTCCTGAGTACCTGGGATTACAGGTGCCCACCACCATGCCAGGCAAATTTTTGGATTTTTAGTAGAGACAGGGTTTCACCATGTTGGCCAGGCTGGTCTTGAACTCCTGACTTCAGGTGATCCGCCTGTCTCGGCATGAGCCATCGTGCCCAGCCAGGTTTCACATTTTTTAATACTGTTTTTGAAATCCAATGTGTATTTTATATGTAAGAATAACTCTACTCAAACCAGCCACATTTCAAATATATCAGCCAGCATAGTTTTATAGAATAGATCTGTTTTTCAGAAAATTAAAAATAATTTGGCAGTTACAGGTATAGGAAAAAGTAGCAGAGAGAGGCCTGAACATGTTCACAAGAGAAAAGAGAAAGAGAAAGAAAAGAAACACACTAACGATAACTGATGGAGTACGGACAGCAGTATGAAAGAAGAGGATCAAGAGCTTAAGTGGAATTGTTATCTTGGAAAAGAGGGTTGCATCTTCCTTGTGATTGTGGGAAAGAAGGGAAGAATTAAGTACCAATATAAGCAAGTTTGGTGAGTGTGAGAAAGAACAGAAAGTTGAGTGAGTTCAGACTAAGACCTTCTCATTTTTCTCAGTTAATCAGAAGACAATCTTAGCAGCCTCCTACCACCATCACCAATACAATCTAAAAGGTTTACATTTGTGGAACAATTTAAGAAACAGTTATCCTAGTAATATTGGTTTTGTGTAATTACTTATTTTCTAACTGTTTTCTGGGCTAGCCAATCTTAAATTTTGTCACTTTTGTTTCCAAACACAGAAAGAACACTAGATTCACTCTTTCTTTCCTCATCTATTATTTGTTCAGCAACATGTACCCAATGTCTACTCATGTAGAGTGTGACCCTGACCAACATTTGTACCCCCAGTATTCAGCATATTTTAATACCAGCACACAGCAAGTGCTTTATTACATTCAAATGTGTACTGACAGACTTTCATTTAAAAGCCTAAATTGGTGCTGTCCACTAGAATTTTCTGTGATAATAAAAATATTAACAGTCCAATATAGTAGCCAATGGCAGCCAATAGACACATGAATTCTAATTTTAATTTTAATAGCCACATGTGGTTCAAATTTTAATTTTAATGGCCACTTGGGCCTAATGGCTACCGTACAGGTCTAAATATTAGAATACAGTGAGTAGCTAATGGCATTTCCATAATTACAATCAAGGTATTGTCATCTCTAATGAGTTAACACATCAAATATGCTATTGAAAATGAGTACACTTTGAATAATACTAACTGTACCACAAAGACACCGTAAGAGAATTTTCTTAGTGTAAAATAACTTTAACATTGTGTGCCAAAAAACAAAAACAAAAAAGAAAAGCATATTCCAATCTTTTCATTTTCAGTCTACTTTCCCAATAGAAAAGATCAAGCTCCTGTCAACCCTCTGGTTTTTTCCATCTTCTCAAGTAGTGAAAACACTTTGTCATCATAAGGAGTCACACTTTTTTTTAATTAAAAAGAAATTACTAGAGCATAGGTGTTGTTTCTGTAATAAAAGGACAACTTTTTTGAGACAACATTAGTTGAAAATCGAGATTCATATAATGAATTAAATATGCTTATAACTCCAACCTGTCCTTAGGATTTGCTTGTCAATTTCCCCAAATTTGTCCTATTTATCTGAATTTTAAAATAAACCCATTGCTGAAAGTCATGGTGATTCAATCCATTAAGCCAATGGAAGTATAATCTAAACTAGCTTTCACCTGGGTTGAATAATTTCTGGTGCAATAACTAGAATAGCTGTTTATGACTGGGATAGTAAAATATACTTTCCTTACTCTGTATCCAGTGTCCTTGATGTTTACTTTACGTGACCATACAAATTTAACCAGAGACACAAAGTCCTACGCTGGCCCAGGTATGATTACATATGTAGAGGATCTGATAACTTAAAACCAGTGAGGTGAGCAACTAAATGTCAGAGATAGCATTTTTTATGCACAGCAACTTGTTCAACTCGTTAACCACCCCTGTAAGACGGCTGCCTTGTAAAATAACCACACACAACTTCCCGCCCTTCCTTTCAGCTGTGTTCATTTGAAGCCATTTTAAAAAACATTACCAGATTTTCTGTCTTGAAGATGAGCGTGGTTATACAACCAGGATTTTATTCTGGCTAAAAAATATCTAACAGTGCGAAAGGATGTCTCAATATATTTTAAAAAAGCTTCAAGAGAACCACTTTAAAATGATCTCCCTACGACACAAAAACACCAGGAGGTAAATCAGCCCTCTATACACGAAGCTTTGGCAAATCAAAAGCATAAGATCAAACCTGCAATAATTAACTTCCTGAGTAAAATTACTGTGCTACAGCTTACGGCAACAAATCCAAAGTATTACAAGATGGTATTATAACGACATCATTAGCTTGGTTTCCTAATAAAGCATATATCTGGGATATCTGAATTTACAATGCTAAAAATAGAGAGCCAACATTTGGAGGAGGGAGTGGGAGTCAGTTCTTATTTATAAATCTTTTTTTTTTGAGAATGATGCCCACTGCAAAACGAAGTAACAGAAGGCTGGCTCTGAAACCCCACATTTCTTGGTCTTAACGTTAAAATGCTTTTCTAGAGCAGAAGGGGAAAAGAGGTATCAATGCTTTCGTCCCACAAAAATAGTTTGTTTCACTAAATTGTACCACTGCCTTTAGAATTAGTAAATGAAAACACTAACTTGTAGAAGCATTAAGTTAATGCGATTTAGAAATTAAATAGTAACCGGCCTCATCACACAGATAAGGTTAGGCTTCTTCAGCCAGGGGCAATTTCTGTCCTAATTGTCACAGCTGCCTTAGTGCTGTACTTTCTGCGCTGTAGCTGCCAGGAGGCAGAAAAGATTTTTCTCTTTGAATTGATTCTGGGAAAGGTGGCACTTCTTACAGGCCTCAAATCACCCTTTTCTAAGATCTTTTGTTGGTGGTGTCCAGATGTTCCAGTAATACTGGAGAGTTAACTGTTCCTTCCAAACCTGTCTCGCTCAAACTGCCTTGAGGAGAACGGGAAAAAAGTAAGGTTCACATTCGAAAAGTTTCACTCGGGGTGGGGTGAGGACGAGGTAGGAAGGAAACGACAGTACGTATTGTTCATACCTATCATACGTGTCGTTTCCGAAGCTAGACCAGGAGCTGGAAGTCTTTCCCCTTTCCAGGTCCTGGGGAGAAACGTCTCTCGCTGAGGGGGTTAGACTACCTACGACAGCCTCCTCCTCGGGAATCAACACAGCTGTGAATCGTGACACGCTTCCAGAAGTCCGTGACGAGAGGAGGCAGAAGACAGGTTCTTCGATTCCCCTTCACCCAAACACGTCCCAAATTGTTCGAGGCAGGAAGCGCACGCCTCTCTCATCTCCCCAAGACCTACTCTCGCTCAGCTCCCTCGCCCTGTTTCCTCAGAGGGCACCGCCACTCCGCTCGGGACTCCCTCCTCTGGTCACAGCCGCCCCGGAGCGGCAAGGGGGAGGAAGTAACGGAGAAGCGCCAGCCTCGGGGGCTCGGGCTTGGAGGCGAGACGAGCGCGGGGGCCGCACGGGGCTTCTCCGGCTCTGGGCCCCGCGCCCGTCCCCGCTGCGGCCTAGCCGGGCGCCCGCGCCCTGGCCTCCCGGCTCGGCGCCGCCGGCCTTTCCCCGCCACCCCGGGCCGAGAGGCCGCGCAGGGGCGGACGAACGGAAGTGGAGGGACGGGAGCACCTACCAGCTGCTGCCGGATCCAGCGCCACATTCCCCCGTCGTCGCCGTCCCGGTCCCGCGGGGCGCGGGGGCCGCGGGGCTGCAGGTGGAGGCGGACAAGACAGAGGCGGGAGCGGGCGAGCCCCTCGGGCCGAAGTTCCGCTTACCGCCGCCGCCGCCACTGCCTCACTCCCCGCGCCGCGTCCCCATCCCGCGGCGTCGGCCCTGAGTCCTACAGGCGCGGCCCCGGCGCCGCCCCCGCCCGGCGCAGCTGAGCCTGCCGCCGCGTCGCAGCCACCTTCATTATTGACCGTTGTCACCCGAAGCACCCCCGCAACCCCACCCCCGCCCCGCCCCGCCCCGCCCCGCCCCGCCCCGCCCCGCCCCGCCCAGCCCAGCCCCCCGACTCCACCGGGGACCGCCCCCGGCGCCCCGGCCTGCCCCCGGACGTGACGAAAGGGGATGGGCAGACTGAGGGGGGCCTGGCGCGCTCCGCCGTGGTTCCGAGTGGGGGTGGGAGACTGGGTTGTGGGTCCGGGAAGAAGGGAGCGTGGAAAGGTGCCGGGTTCTCGGACGCTCTTTCTGTCCACCGCCACCCTCCTCCCCCTTCTGAGAGTGGGATTAAGTCGTGTCTGTGGGTCTGGCCGTCTCCGGAGTCTGCCGCTTGGGGCTGATTCCTCGGTCTCTACCTCCTGTTGCAGGTCTGTTTCGGGCTGTCTGGCTTCTTGGTCCACCAGTCTCCCGACAAGCATACGCACAGTCCTGAGCTTATGTGACTGAAAGTTAATCCCCAGAGGGCCCAGTTTGGGTTCCATCAAGTTGTCAGAGCTTTTGTCTCAACACAAGTCAGGCCTCTTGTTTAGCAAACGGCTGAGACGGGGCTAGGGAAATCGTGATCACACCCATTAAGTGATTGGAAAGCATTGCAACTCCCCTGAGCCTGGTACAGCCTGGGCCCGTGTTTCTAGGAGAATGGATGAGATATTCTGTCTTGTCGTGTGCTAAATTGGACAGGTTCAGGGGAAGATAATTTGTATAAAAAGGTAGTTGTTCACTGTTAACTGCCAAATTTCTGCAATCAAAAACACCCGTAGAAGTAACTTGACCTGGGTTAAAAAAGTGTGTGGATGACAAGCTCATAAGGAGTATACAAGCAACTGGAACAAGGCTTTGACTTAAAGGTTTGGCGTTGTTTAAAAGCAGCCTGGTATACATATTGTGTTATGTATATGTATTGAATGCTGTATTTTTGCTGAATTAAAGCACACTTCACCGACAGACGTTTGTGGTTAAAAAAAAAATTAAGAACAAATCTAAATGAGATTAGCATGACTAGGCAGGTCGTTGCATGTGTATCCTCAATCTTCTAGTTTCAGTAGACCTTTCTTATTATATAATGCTTATCCAGCACCACAAATAGAATCTTTCTTTGGGGATATTTATGATCTATAAAACCAGCATGGAATTTTATATTATAAATCATCTAACTTCAAAAAAAAAAAGCTAGATACTTGAAAAGTCATCTTTTATTCTTATGACTAAACCCTACTTTGTGACCCTAAAAGGAAGTTTGAGATATATTTAGTGACAAAACCTTACTACCATTCATGGAGCACTGTGTCCATTCATGGAGCACTCAGGTCCTGTATCAAGTTCTTTCCTTGTATGCTGTAATTTAACTCCAATCAATCCCTTGAAGTAGGTATTATTCCCATTTTGTATAGATGCAGAAATGGAGGCTCACACTAATTTGGCAAAGCCAGGATTCAGATTCTGGATTGTCAGGCAATAGTGCTCATGCTCTTAAGCTATGTCTAGAAATAAAAATATGGTCATGCCTACTTTATTCATCTGCAAATAGTTTGATTACAAATGAGGCCTGGAAATTTTTATTTATATGCCTCTAAAATTTCAAGATAACATAAGAAATAGCAATCTGGAGAACACTTTGTGTATCATTATTTAATTGTGCCCCAAATTTCAAAAGGAAGAAATTGGGGGAAGGAAGGGGTTGATCCCTAGTGCTCTGGTGGAATATGGTAAGAAGTAATCTCAAGGTAACTATGTAAAGATCAAATTGAAGCTCAAACTGTCAGGAACAGAATGAACAGCCCAAGTAGTATTTTAAGCCTTTTTTTTTTTTTTTTTTTTTTTTTTTCTGAGACATAGTCTCACTCTGTTGGCAGGCTGGAGTGGAGTGGCCTGATCTCGGCTCACTGCAACCTCTGCCTCCCAGATTCAATCGATTCTCCTACCTCAGCCTCCTGAGTAGCCAAGTAGCCGGGACTACAGGCGCATGCCACCACAACCAGCTAATTTTTGTATTTTTAGTAGAGACGGAGTTTCAGCATGTTGGCCAGGATGGTCTTGATCTCTTGACCTCGTGATCCACTCGCCATGGCCTCCCAAAGTGCTGGGATTGTAGACATGAGCCACCGCGCCTGGCCATTTTAAGCATTTTTTTTAAGAGCAGTACTATACACCTCATGTTAATATAAGGCGCATAGGAGAGCGTTTTTCTACCGTAGAGGTCAAGGGAAAGCTTTCCCCCTTGGCCCTCTGAAGATTTGCCGAAAAATCAACTTGCAAAAGGCAGATTAATTAGAGAAAAGGCATATAAATTTATTTAATGTGCACACAGTATGCACATGCGGAGAATCATAAAGTGATTGCCCACCCCCTAATGTGGTTGGCAAGCTTATATACCATCCTGGCAAAACAGGTTATGGGAGTGGGGAGAAGAGGAATTCTGTTGAGGAAGTTACTAGGGAAGATGAATGGATCAGGGAACAGAGATTAATTAACTTGTATGTTATTTTGTCAAAGGGTCTATTAGGTGTGGTTACATTCTTGGTCTTACAGGAAGGGGAAGGAAAAACAATTGTTCCTTTTGATGGGTCTAGATCTTGGGCAGATAAAGGAACTTCAGCTTCATCATGTGCTTTGGGAGAGGTGTTGGGGGCAAAGAGGGGAGGCCAAAGAGATTTTACGGCTTCTTCAGTTCAGCATGTCAAAACACTATATTTGGGATATTGATTTCTGAGTCCCAACAATACTGTAATTATAACCCCTTGGTGGTGAAATCAATTTAGTGTATCATGATCTGTATTTTAAAAAATAGAAAACATCAGAATACATGGCACAGAGTAAGTCCTTACACGTATTGTTTTGTGAATTTTTCATATACATGTACATCAGGTCACAATATAAAAGCAATTTCTTCCTATTGGTTATGGTTAGAAAGGTTTGAAAAACACTGAGATGGGTAAATACAGAACTTAAGGACTTAAGAAGGCAGACATCAGCTATAAAAGAAAGGGGAAAAAAAAACATGCTTGGAGCCAGTGGTAATTTATTCAATCCACACTTATTTCTTACGTGTATTAAGCATCAAATGTATGCGTAACAACTGCCTAAAACTAGGAGGAGACACAAAGGCAACTTTTAAGGTGAGCCTCTTTTCTCTGGATAGTTTAAAATCTAGGTGGAAAAAGAAGTTGCAGAGGGGAATCAGTTAAATAACAATCCAAGTCAGTATGGGATTAAGTCCTAAAGAACTATACTGACAGTAGACGCTAATTTCAGAAAATTGATGTGAGCAATAGCAGTTGGGGAAGGCTGCAGAAGAAAGGAGCTGAATTTAAGCTGATCTTGAAGTGGGAGGATGAAGGTGGGAGGGAAAAACTTTCCAACAGGAAGAACTGCAGGAGCAAATACAGAGTCAAGAAAGCTCAAGTTGTTTGAGGTATAACTAACTTGGAGTAATAAGAAGTGAGACTGGGTAAGTAAGGGGAGGCATAGTGTGGGGTGAGTTTCTGTCTAGTCATAAGAGTTTACAGGAAATGGGCAATCTGGAATTTTGTGATCAGGTTAATAGCAGGATGAAATCAGAATATTAGTCCATAGACACTATATGTGATAGGTTGGAGAGAGAAGACAGGTTAGATAGGAAGTTATTGTGAGAGTGAAACATTAAGTTGAAAAGTGCTGGACTGGCAAAGAACCAGAAGTAACAAACTGTTATAGGAAGCTGTGCTGTGATGCAGGGAAACTGGAAAGTTAATCTGTTCCAAGTGAAGTAACAGAACCTCCGAGACAGTAAGTTTACCGGCATCTCGTAACAACCACTGAATAAATGGTAAATATGGTTCTTTTTGTTGAGTAAACTTGTTAACATAATTCTGTGCTAGTTACACTGTGAGACATGTTCATTCCCAAGAGAAAAACATCTCCTAGTTCAGTACAATATTCTCAGCTACAACACAGACAAAACAAAGAGGGCTGTTTTTCCTGATGAGAACATCTTGGACCGTCAATAGGAAGCACAGACTATGATCAACATTTGTGGCTCATTCATTCTGGTACCCACAGCGTCTAAGGAGTACTCAATAAATGTAAAATGAACTAAGAAAGCCAATGACTGAGTAGATAGGGAGAAAAACATCAAAGTGATATAGAGCCAAGCACCCTGAATAACTTTAGTAGATCCCAAACTATGCAGTAAGACCAGTGGTCACCATCCTTTAGATCCAGGGCACCTCCTATTGTGTGCCTCTCAGAACTCTTCAAGGGTCAGTCGGCTTGAAGGACACAGCCTTGCCAATCTGTTGCCCTAAATATTTCTATAGTGACGGAGATATCAGATGGGCACCAGAATCTGCTCTATCTCATTTTTTAAAAGGACAACTTTTGGCCAGGCGCAGTGGCTCACACCTGTAATCCCAGCACTTTGGGAGGCCGAGGCGGGCGGATCACGAGGTCAGGAGATCAAGACCATCCTGGCTAACATGGTGAAACCCCGTCTCTACTAAAAATGTTTTAAAAATTAGCCAGGCATGGTGGCAGGCACCTGTAGTCCCAGGTACTTGGGAGGCTGAGGCAGGAGAGTGGTGTGAACCCGGGAGGCGGAGCTTGCAGTGAGCCGAGATCAGGCCACTGCACTCCAGCCTGGGCGACAGAGTGAGACTCTGTCTCAAAAAAAAAAAAAAGGACAACTTTTCACTTCCTCAAAATTATCAGTCTAGTACTAGGTTACAAATTATTCCATTTAAAAAGCAGTTTCCTTCTGATTATCATTTCAGGATTTCCAGACCAGACTGTGTATATATTTTTAAGCCACCTTCAATGTTTTTTGAATAGAAGAAACAAAGGACAATATAAGACATAATTATTCATGATTATGCCACAAAGATTAATTTTAAAATGAGGTAATGAGCTTCAAATAATCTAATCTGAAGATTATTCAATTTCCTTAGCTCCACCATAATTACACGTATATTTTCACTATTTTACAATGACTGTACATGTAATTTGTATGAGTAAGAGATTGACAGAAAAGAAACAAAATGATGAGTAAAGGCTGAAGCCAGGTAAGGCAGGGTGTGAAAAGAGGGGAAAAAATGTAAGTGAGAAGGAAATATGCTGAATCCAAGAGAAAGCACCGTTCTTTCAGTTTGCAAGAAGTAGCACGGGTTGGAAGTGGAGAACTGGGAAATACTGATTCAAAGAGACTGCTGTATGGGAGACAGGAAGAAAGTGGCTAGTGGTTCAAGAGATTGGCATTCCCACAGTATTCAGTATCTCTGCAAGTACATTGCACACTGGTCATCGTGTAATTGTTTGCTGTAACCTCTTTAATGTCTGTCTTCCCCATGAGACTGTTCTGAAGGGCAACGACTCAGTTTGTGGAATTCATCAAGAGCTCAAGTGTTCGTTTGTGTGACCAGCTGTTCTATAAAGAATAAGCAAATTTTATGGCTAGGTGCGGTGGCTCAGCACTTTGGGAGGCCGAGGTGGGAAGATCACTTGAAGTCAGGAGTTCAAGACCAGCCTGGCCAACATGGTGAAACCCTGTCTCTACTAAAAATACAAAAATTAGCCAGGCATGGTGGCAGGTGCCTGTAATCTCAGCTACTCAGGAGGCTGAGGCAGGAGAATCGCTTGAACCTGGGAGGTGGAGGTTGCAGTGAGCCAAGATCTTACCACTGCATTCCAGCCAGAGTGACAGAGGGAGACTCCATCTCAAAGAAAAAAAAAAAACAAAAAACACCTAGCTTTTAAGTGATCAGTGAAGAAATCAGGGAATTTTCTAGACATCAATGATAAAATGGAGTTTTATGAGTGAAAAAAGGGATAAAAGAAGATGACTTACTAATTGAAAAGACCAAATAAGTAAGAGGTGTTTTCCTACACAATACTGATTCAATCAGAGACTTCGCAGACTATTTAATGTTGCTATTCTGGTGAGGTAAATTGGTTTCCTGTAGATAATTCCTAGTGAAATACAACATAAATGTGTCATTACAATCAATTGCTGACAGTTTTATATGGCCCATTCATAAAATCATACTAAGAACTTTCCTATTCTGGTATACTAAGCCTCTGGACCTGTCTCTCCACCATCACCTTTTCTGCCACCATTCAGTTATTCAACAAATGTTTGCTAAGCATGTAGCAACCACTAGCCATTGTCCTAGGTGCCTGGGTGAAGAGTCCTATAGGCCTTGCCTTCAAGGAGTTCATGGTTTAAGACTTGGGACACTGCTTCAGAATTAGGTTATTAACAGCAACACAATTTTATGTCTACCATCTTGAGTATAATAAAAATATTGTAGGTGAGAGTATTCAGACAGGTACTGACCATACCTGTGTTGGAAATTACAGATACATGGAGTAAAAGATAAAGTTTAGAAATTGTTGGTTTTGTCAGCTCCCATTTAAGACTTTCTTTTTCACTGACCAGGTCCTTAATAATTCAACAGAGACATGATAACTTTTTTGGATGGATCAATACTTCTTGCCAGTCAGCATATACACACCCAGTGACCTTGCATGAAGAAACATCCTGTCTGCAGAAGATTGTGTCTCATCTACACCAAGCAGGAGTGGTGTTGTCAGTGTGTGTGCACGCATTTATGTATCTGTATGCTTGTGCAGAGAGGGGAAGATGGGGGAGGGGATGTGGGTTTGTTACTTAGCTTGCTTGATTTTTATCCACAGTTTTTAAGAGGTAAAATATTGTAGCTCAACCCCTAGAAGTGGTCATTAGCTTTACAGAGAGGAAAATCTCTGTCCCATGACCATGGCTTGCACTTCCAGCCCCAAAAGGCAAAAAGAGGGAGCACGTAACTCAGTGGAATCAATAGCATGACCAGAAAGTCAATTCAGTCATATGATGGTGGATCAGTATCTTCACTCTAAAGGAGAGGAGATCACTGTTACTGTTAGATGCGCCACTCTGACTTTCCCCCATCACTGTGGAAAAAGGAGGGAAAAAAACCCTCAATCATAATAGGAAAGGTAAACAGTTTTTCGAACTGACAAACGTATGTACATGTCTTCCTCTGTATTATTTTATATATGTTGTTTTTATGTATGTACCAGTACAAAGAGATGTAAATATCACTTAACCTTGAGTAATATAATAGTATGTGTGAATTCTAATTAATAGGTTTTAATTCCATTAAGTATTAATAATTAACGGTAACTTCATTGAGTGTGAGAATTCCACAAGTTTGCGTTAGAATTCTGAATGACATTTTGTTTTTGCTTTACTGGGTTTTGATATGTCAGACAAGAGAATTCAACTTTTCTCCTGTGTGAATGAATTCAATAGTCTGTTGTGAGAGATGCCAGTTTTCAGGTTGCATCCACCATTTTTATTTTTAGCTCCATCTGTTGTCTTTTATCAAGTCGCTATTAAAACTCTGATAAAATACTTGGTTTGTGGCATTGATATTGTCCCCACCAGCTTCCCTAAAATGAGCGCTCCAATTCTAGTCCCCAAACATGTTCTTATGCTCCCCAGCATTGCATGGGTATACTAGTCTACTATCAGAAAGAGCCTATTTTTATTTGAGGCCAGTTCATGGACATGTCAGAGTCTCAGAGTCCTAACAGTTTTCAGTGGGGCTTTTTCTAGAACATATGGATGGAATTTGTCTCCAGTTGACATCCAAAAGTCTCGTCTTCCTGGATTTCCTTCCTCCTCTTGCCCCCTCTGCCCTTTCCCACTACCCCAGTTCCTAGCATCTCCCTGACCCTTGGGTTAGAGCCCAGGGAGAAGCACCACCGAATCCAACCTGGGAAAATGACAGGAAGTACGTGCATTCTTAAAAGTGGGGCACTTGCTGTTATTGATCATCTATTTTAACATAACTTGGATGCAGTAGTATTAATTTGTATATTAATATTTTATTTAATAATAATAATTGAGGCTGCCCTCTATATCAGAGGTAAGCATATACAGTACAGCCTGCTCTTTAATTCCTTTTTCCTCACCTTACTCAATTTTCTGTTGATTAAATGTTAGACTGAGAATAAAAGTGTACTTGTTAGATTTGGCTACTTATTGTAAGCTGCAATTTTGGCTAGGCATAGCGTGGCTCATACCTGTAATCTCAGCACATTGAAAGGCCGAGGTGGGAGGATGGCTTGAGACCAGGAGTTTGGGACCAGCCTGGGCAACATAGCAAGACCCCGTCTCTACAAAAACTAAAAAATAAAAAAACGAAAAGAAAGCTGCAGTTTAAATGTGACTCTAATCACACTATTAAACAGTGTACGTTCTTGTAACTAATACAGAAGTTTGATTCATGACAAATTTAGTTATTAATAAATGAGGCCTCAATATGGTATTCAAAGAAAATACTTGTGGAATGAAAGACATCTTTTGTGACTATACAGTGAGGGAAGTCTCAAAGTCTGTTACTTCTTTATAGTTCTCTCTCCAACAAAATATTATCTCTGTGGATGACAGATCTTCAATATCTTGCTCTTACCTATCTTTATTATCTTTATCCCAATTGGTTTCAGTTTCCCTCCTCTGCAAGCAATTGTCTTTATTTCGTCATTCAGATAGACTGAGCCTTTCGAAAGCCGTTGGATCAACAGGAGCCAGAAAATTATATATGCACGCTGTATGTTTAATACTGGTGTGCAATCTGATTACTGTAAGCACAATGTTTTTTAAAAAATCTGTTCAAACAGAGTTTATATGAATAGCCACCTTTGTTCTCTCAGGCTTACCCGAGTGGAAAAAATCCTTTTGAGGCTATAAAAGAACTTGTGGTACAATATTGATTAATCAGTAATGCAAATTAGCTTTGAGTTTACCATTCAAATGTGGAAAAATATCTTTGAATAAAAAAGTGAGACCCTCACTTCTGGCTCTGTGCTTCTTTCAGTGGTAGATTCTCTCAGACATACCTCCCTCATAATGATGATGAGGATTATTACCTTATGAATTTAAAAGAATGATCTGTTGACTGTTACTATCATGCCTGAAATAAAGCTCCTAAGAAGAAAATATTAATTTCAGTTGAAGGTAAGTTCAATAGAGTTTCACTTCATCTCAACCACATTTTCCAAACCAGTAGACCACTAAATGTTCACTGGAGATTTTAAGGTCATGGTAAAATTAGATAGCAGTTTGGTAATAATTGATTTGAGGGCCAAGAAACAATAGAGTCTGAAAACCCACAAACCCCCAATCTATTAAATCATCCTGTTTTGAATGTTTACTTTAAAAAAAGAGTAAGCAGATGATTTTAAAACACTTCATTTTGGATTGTCTACCCTTCTGAGGAAGGATTAAATTGTACAGTATAACAAAGCTTTCTGAAGACTCAAGATTTCAGCTGATTTATTTTAATAAGGAAAAGTTATTACCTGCTTGTTAATTTGGTCAAACAATATTATTTATCTATTTTTTAAAAATTAGCTGGGTGTAGTGGTGCACACCTGTAATCCCAGCTACTCAGGAGGTGGAAGTGGGAGGATCGTTTGAGCCTGGGAGGTTGAGGCTTCAGTGAGCTGAGATTGTGCCACTGCACTCTAATCTGGGTGTTAGAGCGAGACCCTGTCTCCAAAAAAAAAAAAAAAAAAAAGTTATTTATCTCTAAAGTCCCAGAGATGTGAAAATATATCATTAAATTTTAAGTTATCAGTAACAATCAAGATTCAAGTTGCTTCAAGAATGCTACAATTGACTTTATTTTATTGTCAGTTCCTTTATATTTTGCCTTTTATGGATTAGTAGCCAATAATTTGTTAGATCCAATTACGTTTATTAATTTAATTTTCATTTTCACTATATGACAAACTAGATGTATTCCCAGATTATTGTTTTGTAGGAATTACTCTTTGTTTTTCTTAAAACTATACACTGGTTTTTTATATGATTTTCCATGCTCTTATTTAATCTCACAGCATGAGTTTGGTAATTATTTAGTAGCTATATGCCCACATTTTCTTGGCCCTGATTGGCCTTTTAATCCACTGTATACAATTTAATCCATATACCAGGCATTAAACAACAACAATAGAATCAATAACAATGCATACTATTTGTTGAGGACTCCCTAGGAGCCAAACCCTGAACTAAATACATAACACATTATCTTATTTAATCCTCTCTAGGCCCAATGAGGGCATTATTTTATTGCTATTATGACACTGTCACTATTATATAGCTACCATTTGTTAAACTTGTTGGTATGAACTAAGTGCTTTACATATATCATTTAATCCTCACAACAACTATATTTTATTTATAGTTACATCAGGTTACTATATGGTTAAAATGTTTGTTATAGTACTGAAATACTTCCATAGTGGTCAGTGAAGAGCTGTTGCCCTGAGTTCCCCAAGTATCCTCCACACCACACCCTATTTCTCCGGTTGCCCAACTCTTCTCCTAGGGACCCCTACACCTCGTCCTCAAATTCAGAAACTAAAGGGTTAACACTGGGCACAGCAGGTGCTCCCAACATCAAGGGTGATACCAGAGTCCATTCTGATTGGTTGGTGCCCAAGATGTACCAGTCGTTAAATATTTTGGCTATTAACAGCAATGTAGGTATTATAGTTCCCATTTTGCAGGTGAGGAAAATCATGTAAGTACACAAAAATTAAGCAGCTTGCCTAAGATCACCCACTTAGGAACTGTCAGAACCAGAACACAAACCTAGGTCTCTTTCAGGTTAAAATCTTTGATCTTAACTAGTATAGTGTGCTAAGAAAACGGAGAATACCAGCTGACCATTGATGGAGGCTTCCCAGGCCCAATGTGAATAGCTTTGGAACTCTGTGCTCTGTGTCTGGCTACTTGTACAATGGATTTAATGTTTTTCATTCTTAAAGCTGTGAAAATACTGTTCTCTTAACTGGTTCCCAAACATAATAATGAGCATGCAAGAACTGGATTGATGATGGGTATTGCTTTGCATTATTTTGCTCTCATCCTATATTCACTAATTTAGCCCATGTTGTGTTACTTTGCAACAATCTATAAGTAAAAATTACCTTATTAAATTTATGACTGTCCCCACATAAATAGCCTTGGTATTCAGGCTAATCATTAAGCACACCAAGAATGGTAAGTTATAAAAGTAACATTTTAATATACTTTTAAACTATGCTTACTTTTATAAAATTTAATGTCTAAAATCCCAAGACCAAAGACTGAAAATCTTTATTATTACGTTTTGCTTCTCTACTTCTGTGTCTCATCTACCATGTCTTTCTCTCCATTCCTGATAAAAAGCTAACTTCCAATTTAATGTACATCATGTCCAAGCCATTTATACAATCCCGTCCCTAATATTTAAGAAAATTCTAATGCTATTATTACAGTTCTGTGTATCTTTTAAAGTCAGTAACTTAGACCGACACATGAACCAACAATTCTGCCAACTACAAAGCACACTTTTATTTAACAAAATGCAACAAATTCCCAGAACTGAGTATGCCACATCCATTCACCAAAGCAGGAAAATTTGACTAGGAGAAAAAGCAGAAATACAGTGGTCATGGTGAAAGGGTGGTATTTGGAGATAGAAGAGGCGGATCTCTTGAAGATATGTCTGGCATCAAGTTGCAGAGTCAAGAAGTTTTCTTTTTCTTTTCGTTTGTTTGTATGGTTGTTTGTTTCTGACAGGGTCTCACTCTGTCCAGGGTCTACTCACTCCAGGCTGGAGTGTAGTAGCACAAGCATAGCTCACTGTAGCCTCGACCTCTCGGACTCAAGGGATCCTCCCGCCTCAGCCTCCTATGTAGCTGGGACTATAGGCATGTGCTACCATGCCTGACTAATTTTTGAATATTTTAGAGAAACAAGTCTCACTGTGTTGAGAACTCCTGGCCTCAAGTGATCCTTCTGTCTCAGCCTCCCAGTGTTGAGATTACAAGCAGGATCCACTGTGCCAGGCCAAAGTTAAGTTTCTTAATGGAGGCCTCAGCATTATAGCTAAAGGCAGTCTGGCTCTTTGGGACAGCATGTACCTATCGGTTGCTCTGCTATTGCAAACTATATATTTAATCTTGTCCCCCATTTCCTGGCATAGTGCTCCTAAAATCCTGTATGCTAACGAGATTATATATATATATATATATATATATATATATATATATATATATGCACACACACACATATATATATGTAGATGAGTCTTGCTCTGTCACCCAGGCTGGAGTGCAGTGGCACAATCTCTGCTCACTGCAACCTTCTCCTCCCGGGTTCAAGCAATTCTCCTGCCTCAGCCTCCCAAGTAGCTGGGATTACAGGTGCCCACCATCATACCCAACTAAGTTTTATATTTTTAGGAGAGATGGGGTTTCACCATGTTGGCCAGGCTGGTCTCGAACTCCTGACCTCAGGTGATCCACCTGCCCCGGCCTCCCAAAGTGCCAGGATTATAAGTGTGAGCCACTGCACCTCGCCTGTAGTATCCTTTATAATAAACCAGTATATGTAAGTATGTATTTCCTTGAGTTCTGTGAGCCACTCTAGCAAATTAAGCCTGAGGAGGGGGCCATGGGAACCCTGATTTATAGCAGGTCAGTCAGAAGCACAGGCCATAACCTGTGCTTAAAACTAGCATCTGAAATGGAGGGGGTTCCTGTGGGACTGAGCCCTCAACCTGAGGGATCTGATGCTATCTCCAGGTAAATAGTGTCAGAATTGAATTGAATTGGAAAAGCTACACACATATGGGCGTAACAGAAGTGTTCTGTGTTGTGAGAGTATAAATTAGTAGGAGAAAATGAGGGTTTTTTTTCCCACATATTCTTACACTTGCATTCAAGTTTGCAGTAGGATTTTGGCTCTATCTGAGGCTCCTGGGACCAGCAGAGGAGTCAATCTCCAGCATCACCAAGCAACCTCACCCCAAAGCAGCAGCAGGGATGAAATACCCACCTGCTCTCTCTCCTGGGCCCTGAGCAACACCTGGGGCCCTAAGGTTGTGGCTGCACAGCTCTCTGGTGATGTTTAATCCTGGGACTTTTACTAGCATTTGGAAAGGAATGCCCAGCATCATCTTTGCACAAGTTCAAGGTGGCTGCAGGAAAGATCTGAGCTCAGAAATTTGTAGGAACAACCAAAGCTGGAGTTTTTCCTCACCATTCTACCCAAAGAGATCAGGATTGATGGGGAGTAGCCAAGGTGGAAGGTATTTGGTTGCTGAGGACTAGTGCAAGCATGGTGTGGGAATTGCTTGAGGACCTAATGGAAGACAGAAGGGACTTGGAAGGGGAGGGCTGAATCTCTGGCAATACCCTGGAGAGAGGCCTGAGCCAGTGATGATTGTGGTATCCTCATTTCTTTGCATTGTTTTTTTCCTGCAAACCTCAGGAGTGTCTGGAAAAAAAAGTCACGTGGAGGGGCTTTAAGATGGCTCACCAGCCACCTGCCTATGGCTACCCCCAATTAGAGCAACTTCACCCTCTCTAGTAGGAGGGCCACAGTGGGGCCACTGCAGCCCCCACCTGAGCATTCCACAGATGACCGGAAGGTCACCCACTTCTACCTACCATAGCTAGTGCCTGCATGCACAACTGGTGGAGGGACCTGAGGACAGGTCCAACCAGCCTGGCTCTGCCACCCTCCCAGTACCCAAGCATGCCATCCAGGGATCTAGGGATTGCCTAGCCCAGTTAACCACCATTTACAGCTGAGTAGTCCTCCCGGGGTCTGAAGTGGGGCCCACCCAATCTGCTACTACTACCACAGCTGGCACCCACCCTGTGAACCTGGGGATTGGTCCACCTAGCCCATCACAGCCACAACCAACACCAGTGCAGACTGCTTGAGTCCCAGAGGGTTGTCCCATGACCGCTACTGCCATCACTCATGTCACACCTGCTGCTCCATGGCCTGAGAACCCACCGACCCACCCATCCCGTCGCCACTATGCCTGGCATCCAAGAAAGCCACCTGGAGACCCAAGAACTGGCATGCCTGGGCCCACTAATACTGGTACCAATTTGCGATGCCCTAGGGCCCCAGGACAGGCACCACTGCATCACTGGGGCCCAAAGAATGGCCCACCTGGTGTCCCAGTCCCCAGCAAAATGTTACCAGAGCCTCCACTGACAATAAATACAAATTGAAATAAATACAATTCTAAAAGATCTTCTCCATGGCATATTGCAGTCAAACTGTCAAATATCAAAGGCAAAGAGAATTCTAAAACAGCAAGAGAAAAACATCTACTCACTTATGAAGGAACTCCCTTCAGAGCAGCAGATTTCTCCACTCGATCTCAGCCAAAAGGCTGAGAAACAATAACAGATTTCTCTAAAAGCAGAAACCTTACAGACCAGGAGAGAATGGGATGATATAGTTAAAGTGCTGAAAGAAAACAACTGTCGGTTGGGCATGGTGGCTCATGGCTGTAATCCCAGTATTTTGAGAGGCTGAGGTGGGTGGATCACTTGAGGTCAGGAGTTCAAGACCAGCCTGACCAACATGACAAAACCCCATCTCTACTAAAAATACAAAATTACCTCTGTGTAGTGGCAGTCACCTGTAATCCCAGCTACTTGGGAGGCTGAGGCAGGAGAATCACTTGAACCTAAGAGGCAGAGGTTGAAATGTGGCAACATGTGGCAGAGCGGGACTCCATCTCAACAACAACAACAAAAAGTAAAACAACTGTCAACCAAGAATACTATATTCAGAAAACTTTTCCTTCACAAATGGAGAAATAAAATCTCTCCCATGTAAGCAAAAGTTGAGGGAATTTATTACCATTAGACCAGTTCTTTAAGAAATGCTTAAGGGAGTCCTACACCCAAAAGTGAAAGAACAGTATCTACCATCATGAAAACATAAAAACCATGGGTAGAGAAGACACACAAACAAGGAGGAGAAAAAATGCTCAAATGTTACCACTGCAGAAAACCACCAAACCACAGTGATAAACAACAAGAGAGAAAGAAAGTAATAAAGGACACGAAACAACTAGAAATCAATTAATAAAACCACAGGAATAAGCCTCACATAACCCTCACATATCACCAATAACCTTGACTGCAAACAAATTAAACTTTCCACCTAAAAGATACAGACTGACTGAATGGATTAAAAAAAAACACCACCACAGGACCCAACCATATGCTGCATGCAAGAAACTCATCTCAACTGTAAAGACACATATAGACTGAAAGTAAAGGAATGGAAAAAGATATTCTATGCAAACAGAAACCAAAAGTGAGCAGGAGTGGCTATACTTATATCTGATAAAATAGATTTTAATTCCAAAACAGCAAAAAGAGACAAAGAAGATAATTATGTAGTGGTAAAGACATCAATTCAGCAAGAAGATATAACAATTCTAAACATATATGCACCCAACACTGGAGAACCCAGATATGTAAAGCAAATATTATTAGATCTAAATGGAGAGATACACAATATACAATACAATACAATAATAGTTGGGGGCCTCAATACCCCACTGTCATCATTAGACAGATCATCTAGAGAGAAAATTAACAAAGAAAGATCCGAACTGCACATTAGACCAAATGGACCTAATAGATATTTAGAGATCATTTCATACAACAGCTTCAGAGTTCATATCCTCTGATTAGCACATAGAACATTCTCCAGGATAGGCTATATGTTAGGACACAAAACAAGTCTCAACAAATTTTTAAAATTCAGATCTTTTATGGTATCTTCTCAAATCACAATGGGATAAAACTAGAAATCAATAAAAAAGGAACTGTGGAAACTGTATAAATACATGTAAATTAAATAATATGCTCCAGAATGACCACTGGGTCAAGAAAGAAATTAAGGAAGAAACCAGAACAAATTTAAAAATGAATGAAAATTGAAACACAACATACCAAAACCTATGAGAGATAGCAAAAGCAGTGCTAAGAGGTAAGTTTTTAACAATAAACACCTAAATCAAAAAAGTAGAAAGGTTTCAGACAACCTAAAGATGCATCTCAAGGGACTAGACAGGCAAAAACAAACCAAACCCAAAATTAGTAGAAGGAAAGAAATAACAAAGAACAGAACAGAAATAAACAAAATAGAGACAAAAAACATTCTAAGGATCAAGGAAATGAAAAGTTGATTTCTTGAAAAGATAAACAAAATTAATAAATCACTTGCTAGACTAAGAAAAAAGAGAGAGCCAAAGAAATAAAATCAGATATGAAAAAGGAGACATAAGTGATACTACAAAAATGCAAAAGATAATCAGAACTATTATGAGCAACTATATATGAATACATTGGAAAACTCAGAGGAAATGGACAAATTCTTGGTCACATATAACCTACCAATATTGAATCAGAAAGCAATAGAAAACCCAGACAGACAAATAACGAGTAATGAGATTGAATCAATAATTAAAAGCCTCTCCACAAAGAAAAGTCCAGGACCAGATGGCTTCACTGCCAAATTCTACCAAACTTTCCAAGAAGAACACCGATTCTCCTCAAACAATTAAAAACAAACAAACAAACAAAAAATCATGATAAAGTGGGATTTATACCAGGGATGCAAGGGTGGTTCAACATTTGCAAATCAATAAACATGATATATCACATCAACAGAATAAAGGACAAAAAACATATGATTATCTCAATAGATGCAGAAAAGGCATTTGATAAAATTCGACATCCCTTCATAATAAAGACTCTCACAAACATGATGTAGAAGGAACATACTTTAACATAATAAAGGCCCTATGTGACGAACCCACAGCCAACACCAAACTGAATGAGGAAAAGCTGAAAACCTTTCCTCTAAGAACTGGAAAAAGTTAAAGATGTCCACTTTCACCACTCCTAATAGGAGTACTGGAAGTCCTAGCCAGAGCAATCAGGCAAGAGAAAGAAATAAAAGGCATCAAAATAGGAAAAGAAGAAGTCAAATTGTCTCTCTTCACTAATAATGTGATCTTTTTTCTAGAAAAGCCTAAAGATTCCACCAAAAACTCTTAAATATGATAAGCAAATTTAGCAAATTGCAGATAGAAAATCAAAATACAAAAAACAGTACCATTTATATACACCAATAATAAGCCAGCTGAGAAAGAAGACAATCCCATTTACAATTGGTACAAAAAATCACCTAGGAATAAATTTAACCAAGGAGATGAAAGCCTCTACAAAGAAAACTACAAAACACTGATTTATAAATGGAAGAGGAAACAAACAAATGGAAAGACATTCCATGCTCACGGATCCGGAGACTTAACATTGTTTAAATGACCATACTACCACAAGCAATCTGGAGATTCAACGCAATCACTAACAAAATGCCAATGTCATTTTTCACAGAAATAGAAAAAATAATCCTAAAATATGCAAGGAACCAAAAAAGAGCACAAACAGCTAAAACAATGCTGAGCAAAAAGAACAAAGCAGAGACATCACACTACCTGAGTCCAAAATATATTACAAGCTTATAGCAACCAAAATGGCAGAGCATTGGTATAAAAACCAAGAGATGGATCAGTAAAATAGAATGGAGAACCCAGAAATAAATCCAGATATTTACAGCCAACTGATCTTTCCCTAGAACATACACTGGGGAAAAGACACCCTCTTCAATAAATGGTGCAGGGAAAATTGGACTGCCGTGTGCAGGAGAATGAAACTGGGCCCCTATCTCTCACCATATACAAACATCAACTCAAGATGGGTTAAAGACTTAAACGTAAGACTCAAAACCATAAAATTACTAAAAGAAGACATGGGAAAAACACTTCAGGACAATGGTGTAAGGCCAAGCTTGTCCAACCCACGGTTCACAGGTCACATGCAGCCCAGGACAGCTTTGAATGCGGCCTAACACAAATTCAGAAGCTTTCTTAAAAGATTATGAGTTTTTTTGTGATTTTTTTTTTTTAACTTATCAGCTATTGTTAGTGTTAGTGTATTTTCTGTGTGGCCCAAGACAATTCTTCTTTTAATGTGGCCCAGGGAAACCAAAAGTTTGTACACCTCTGGCCTAGGCAAGGATTTTATTATTAAGATCTCAGGCCGGGCGCAGTGGCTCAAGCCTGTAATCCCAGTACTTTGGAAGGCTGAGACGGGCAGATCACGAGGTCAGGAGATTGAGACCATCCTGGCTAACATGGTGAAACCCCGTCTCTACTAAAAAATACAAAAAATTAACCAGGCAAGGTGGCGAACGCCTGTAGTCCCAGCTACTCAGGAGGCTGAGGCAGGAGAATGGCGTGAACCCGGGAGGTAGAGCTTGCAGTGAGCTGAGATAAGGCCACTGCACTCCAGCCTGGGCTACAGAGCGAGACTCCGTCTCAATGAAAAAAAAAAAAAAAAGATCTCAAAAGCTCAGGCAGCAAAAACAAAAACAGACAAATGGGACTATATGAAACTAAAAAGCTTCTGCACAGCAATGGAAACAATCAGCAGAGTGAAGAGACAGCCCATTGCATGGGAGAAAATACTTGCAAACTATTCATCAAATAAGGGAATAATACCCAGAATATACAGGGAACTCAAACAACTAAACAGTAAAAAATAAATAATTTCATTAAAAAGTAGACAAATCAACATGGTGAAACCCCATCTCTACTAAAAATACAAAAATTAGCAGGGTGTGGTGGCGCACTCCTGTAGTCCCAGCTACTCAGGAGGCTGAGGTAGGAGAATTGCTCGAATCCAGAAGGTGGAGTGAGCCAAGGTCGCGCCACTGCACTCCAGCCTGGTGACAGAGTGAGACTCTGGCTCAAAAAAAAGTGGGCAAATTAGTGCAGGATGAGAAAACCAAATACTGTATGTTCTCACTTAAAAGAGGGAGCTAAACATTGAATACAAATGGACATAAAGTTGGGAGCGATAGACACTGGGGACTACTAGATGGGAGAGAGAAGGAGGGGATGAGGGTTGAAAAATCACCTGTAGGGTACCATGCTCATTACCTGGGTAATGGGATTATGTATACCCCAAACCTCAGCATCATACAATATACCCGTGTAGCAAATACGCACATGTACCTCCTGAACCTAAAAGATGAAAAATTTTTAAAAGTGGGTAAAGAGCATAAACATTTTTTTTCAAAAGAAGATATACAGATGGCCAACAGGCATATGAAAAAGTGCTCAACATATTTTTTATAATAGCAGGAAAATGCAAATCAAAACCACAATGAGATGCCTTCTTACCCCAGTTAGAATGGTTATTATTAAAAAGACAAAAAATAACAGATGCTGGCAAGGATATGGAGAAAAGGAACTCTTATACACGGTTGGTGGGCATGTAAGTTAAGATAGCCACTGTGGAAAATAGTCTAGAGATGTCTCAAAAAACTAAAAATATGATTACCATATGATCCAACAATCCCACTACTGGGTTTTATCCAAAGGAAAAGAAATCAATTTATCAAAGGAATATCTGCACTTGCATGTTTATTGCAGCACTATTCATAATAGCAAAGATAAGGATTCAATCTAACAGTTCATCAGCGGATGAATGGAGAAAAAATGTATACATATACAGTGGAATACTATTTGGCCATAAAAATAATGAAATCATGTAATTAGCAGCAACATGGATGTAACTGAAGGTCATTATATTAAGTGAAATAAGCAGGCATGTAAAGACACATATCACACATTCTCATTTATATGTGGAAGCTAGAAAAGTTGATCTCATGGAGGCAGAGAGTAGAGTAATAGATATCAGAGGCTTGGAAGGATGGTGTGGGTGGGAGTGGGGATGAACAGAGTTGGTAAATGGATACAAATATATAGTTAGGTAGAAGGTATAAGTTCTTTTTTTTTCCTTCTCTGGTCCTTGATTCAAAAGTTATTATTATTATTTTTTCCAAGGCATAAGTCCTAATGTTCCATAGCAGAGTAGAATGACCATAGTTAGCAACAACGTATTGTATATTTCAAAGTAGCTAGAAGAGAGGATTTGAAATGTTCTTAACACATAAAAATAATAAATGCTCTAGGTTATGGATACCTCAAATACCCTGACTTGATCATTACTCATTTATGCATGTAACAAAATATCACATGTACCCCCATAAATATGTAAAATATTACGTATCATTTTTTAAAGTCAACCAAATAATGAGAAATTGTTTTCTTTAGGGCCACATTCTGAGACTAAATGATCCAGTCATGTATTAGCAGTTAGGAAGATAGAAGATACTATCAGGATGGCAAGTTGCTTCCGTCCCTCTTGTGAGAGACCATCACATTTGTGCAAGTGCAGCCATCATTTTAACACATATTTACGAACACCTTCTATATGCTAGGAGCTGTATTAGCTACGACATAGTTCAATGGAGATGGAGTAAGTGAGGTCACACAACCTGAAGGAAACAGTGAACTTCCGAATGTCATCCCTGTACACCCGCGTCACGTTTGTAATACATTCTGCAGCTGAAGTGTGACCTGGAGCACACACTGTTCACTAGTAAGGGTGTGAAAATTTTAGAATAGAAAAGGATTGCTTGACATTCATCAATACAGAAGGGATTACCTGGGAAAGACTTGGAGAAATGACTGTTTATTATAGAGTCTGTTCCAGCATCACAGGATTAGCAAACTTGTTTCATCAATATTTTGAAGTTGATCAGATGTAGAATGTTCAGTTTAGCAAACCTCCCAACAGAATGACATATGAAAACAGAAATATGTTTTCTTTTCTTTTCTTTCTTTTTTTTGAGACAAGCTCTCACTTTTTATCCAGGCTGGAGTGCAGTGGCACGATCTCAGCTCACTGCAGCCTCGACCTCCTGGGCTCAAGTGATCCTCCCACCTCAGCCTTCCTAGTAGCTGGGACTACAGACATGCATC